>NC_056731.1:1320529762-1320744762 GCF_019279795.1 Protopterus annectens | reverse complement strand
GACTTGGATGATGGAGAAGGTTCCCCTAAGTCACCTCCCGAGGATGTCGCCTTTGGAGACATCATGGAAATCCTGTGCCAACGGGGAGGTTGGTCTGCCCCCAAACCTTCTGACGAGTCCGTGTTTCTGGTGGCTTTCGGCATGGGCCCATCTACTTCCTGGTTGTCCCCTCCCACTGATCCTTTGGTGGATCTGGTCACCTCGCAGGCATGGAAGGAACTGGACACCATGGAACCTATCCCAAAGAGACACAACAAGATTTTAAGCCCTCCATAAACAGACCAGCATGGAACAAGGGCTCCCCCATAGATGCCATGGTGGTAGCAGCAGCCATGAAGGAGGAACTTGCTCAGGAAAGTTCCTTGGTTCATCTTCCTGATCGAGTGTCACGGATAATGGACTGTCTAGGGCAGCGGGTTTATGCTTCAGCTGCCTTTTCGATTAGGGCACTGAACTACCTGGCCCATATCACCAGACTCCAACGCAACCTGGTAAAGGAGCTGGAGGAGTCTCCCCCCAAGTCCATGTCGCAGGAGGACAAGGCTTCGTTCTCTGCAAGGATGGCCACTCTAAAAGCAGTCTCCAACATATCCATGTGACTCCTTTCACATGCTACGGAAGGAGCGGCTAGCGTGGCTGGGTCCGGCGTGTCCATGAGGCACAATGCCTGGCTCAGGTTATGTCAATTTTCGGAAGCCTTCAAGGCATCCTTTGCCAATGCCCCTTATGATGGCTCTACTCTCTTTGGTAAGACCATCAAAGAAACATTAGTCCAGAGTGAGAAGGATGGGAAGACGCTGTCTACCATTGGGATCTGCTTCTTGAACCCACAAAGGTCTTTTTCCTGGAACCAGAGAGGGCAAAAGAAGATGTGGTTCCGGAAGTCACAGTATTCCCGGGACACTCAGGGCTCTTCTTCTCATAGAGGCAGAGGGGGACAGAATGGACGCTGACCCAGAGGCAGAGGGGGTCCGAGGAATTTTGGGTCTCGAGAACCTTTCTCGGACAGACCCAGGCAGCAACTCTGAGGGGTTGCCCGACTGCTCTACTCTGGAGGCAGTCGGGGGACGATTGTCCTTGCACCTAGTGGTATGAGAGTCCATAACAACAGACCACTGGGTGCTTCAGATCATATCCAGAGGATACTCCATCCCCTTCGTGAGTTCCCCATAATCTCCCAGACACCTCCCGGACATACACCCATGCAAAGGAAGGCAGCTGCACAGGAAATTTCCAAGCTGCTAGAAAAATGAGCCATCAAAACCGTCCCTCCAGATCAGTCTGGATCGGGCTTCTACTCCAGGTTCTTTTTGGTGCCAAAGAAAATGGGGGACTTAAGGCCCCATTCTGGACCTCTCTACCCTGAACCTGTCAGTTGCCAAAGAGAAGTTCCAGATGGTCACATTACAGTCCATCATGCCGTACCTGCAAGAGAGCAACTGGATGTGCTCGTTAGACCTCCAGGATGCTTACTATCACATAAAAATGCACAGAAGCTCCAGGAGGTTCCTGCACTTCCAGCTAGGAGTCAATCATTACCAATTTTGAGCTCTACCCTTTGGTCTCACTACAGCCCCCAGTGTTCACCAAAGTGATGGCGATGCTAGCGACTCACTTGAGGCTTCAGGGAATTCAGGTCTATCCATACCTGGACGATTGGCTCCTCACTGCTCCCACCAGGTGTCTACTCTCCCAAACCAGGGATTATTTCCTGACTCTTGCCCTACGTTTGGCGATCACAATCAGCGCATCCAAATTTCTCCTAGATCCTGTACAGATGATAGACTACATTGGTGCCAGGATAGATACTCTTCGGTGCAAAATCTTCCTGACCTCGGAGAAAGTTTTAAACCTGAGGATGCATGTCTCTGTGATCTACCACTCTCATTTCCCAATGGAGGAATTGGTATTGAGGGCCTTAGGCTCGATGGCGGCAACCATAACTCTTCTCCCATGTGCCCGGTTACACATGAGAATTCTACAGTGGTCTCTAGCTGTACAATGGTCCCTGTTGGAACTGCCATTGGCATATCCAATTCAACTCAGTCGAGTCTGTCGGTCGTTTTGGAAGGATGACCTTTGCTCCAGCCCCAGCCCAAGCCACAGAGACCATGGATGCCTCCCAACTCGGGTGGGGGGTTCATTGTTCGGGCAGGGCAGTCCAAGACCTGTGGTCCCCCATAGAGACCAGCTTGCACATAAATGTTCTAGAGATGAGGGCAGTCCTTCTAGAGTTACAGGCCCTTCATGCCTTTCTTCCTCTGGGAATGATTGCAGTTCAGTCAGACAACATGTCAGTGGTCTGGTATATCAACAAACAGGGACGAACCAGATCTTACCCCTTTTCTCACGAGGCCATGAGAGTGTGGGAATGGGCGATCTCCACCAGTCACTTTCTTATCGCAACGCACATTCCGCGATGGTCCAACATCCTAGTGGACAGGTTAAGTCGGACCATTCTGATGCCTTACGAGTGGTCTCTGAATATGTCAATAACGGAACAGATCTTCAGGGAATGGGGTCAATCTTGCTGCGATCTCTTTGCATCTCCATCCAACGCGAAGTGCAGTCAGTTTTTTGTGCTGAACCCCCGGCCGGGGGAGTCCCCCAGAGACGCTCTAGTTCATGCTAGGCCTCCCAGTCTTCTGTATGCTTTCCCGACTGTACCTCTTATTCCGAGGTTTCTACAGAAAGCTCATCGACTGGGGAGCAAAGTTATCCCCATTGCCCCGTTCTTGCCTCGCCAGGCATGGTTCCCCTTCTTTTTGGTCTCACCTTCTGGCTCCGCCTTGGATCCTAGATCCTATTCAGGATTTAATTTCACACCCTTCATGAGTGCCTTATCTGAATCTGGACAGTCTGAAGCCCACAGCTTGGCTACTCCAGTTCCCGTGATTGCTAGGACTCCTGGACTATCCTCCTCAGATCTATTCTGGTGGCTGCTCATAAGTCTTTGACCAATAAGGTTTATCGCAGCAAGTGGAAGTGTTTTTCCTTTTGGGCCTCTAAAAGGAGTTTAGACCCTTTCACGGCTCGTATTTCCTCCAGTCTTGATTTTCTAGCTGATATTTTTCAACATGGAGATAGTTCATCTACTGTCAAGGTTCAGTTTGCTGCCATCTTTCATTGGGTGAGAATTCTGCCACTTTAGCCTCTTGCAGACTGTGTAAGACCTTTATTAAAGGCACCTTTTTGTTACGCCCCCCCCCGGTCAAAGATCCTGTTCCCCCATGGGGCCTTACTATGGTTCTTCAAGCTTTGGTCGCTCCACCTTTCGAGCCTGCTGCAACTGCAGATCTGAAATTTTTATCTTGGAAAACAGCTTTTCTGGTGGCTATTACCTCTGCCAAAAGGGTCACAGAATTACAGGCCTTGTCCATCAAAGTTCCTTATATGATTTTTCACAAAGATTGGGTTTCCCTTCGAACCAATCCATCCTTTCTTCCTAAGGTGGCTTCACCAGTCAATATCAATCAGATCATCAGTTTGCCTGTGTTTTTTCCCAATTTTACTAACAAGATGGAATACAAACTCCACCTGTTGGATGTTCATAGACAGTTGCGATTCTATTTATACAGGGCAAAAAAATTACGTAAATTTGATCAATTGTTTGTATCCTTCTTTAAACCCTTTTGGGGAAACTTATCTCCAAGGTCACTATTGCTAGATGGATCACTTCATGCATCCTTCGGGTATATAAGGACAGAGGCATGTCTACTCCAGGTCAGGTGAAAGCTCATTCCACTAGGTCCATGGCTACTTCTGTAACCTTTTGGTCTAGAGTGTCTTTGGATGATATTTGTTCTGCAGCTACTTGGTCCTCATCTCATACGTTTATTTCTCATTACAAATTGGATTTGACTTCCAGAAGGAGAGCATCATTTGGTTCCGAGGTGCTCTGGAATATCCTTCCATGAGGGCCTCCCAGGAGTTAGTAGCTGGGGACTCTGTCCCACAGGTTGAAGACCAAATGAAGTAAACTACTTCAGATAAAGATGTTATGTACTCACCATAATGTTCCATCTGAGTAGTTGTACTTCATTTCTCTTCAACCATCCCTCTCTCCTTCCCCTGGACCTTGGCATATGATCAGCCTACGGGCTGCAGTATAGGTCACAAGTAATTTTTCAGGTCGGGTTACAGTATAAGACTCAGCAAACTCGATCTGGGGATGGAAGGCAGTGGAGGTGTATTATGGGTAAGGGGAGGAGTTTGGAGCTCGGAGCAGGTACTAGTAATAGTTGCCGGCTCGGATCCGATACGGATTCATAACCCACAGGTTGAAAACAAATGACGTACAACTACTCAGATGGAACGTTATGGTGAGTACATAACTTCTTTTTTTGTGCCTCCCCCTTGTTTAATAATGTGGTTTGTGCCCTTGTAATGCTCCAATGTTCTTCGTGTTTCACTGTTGCAGTCATTACATTTGGGTTATCTGCTTGCAGGTAGCCCTCAGTCGGCCTGATTAACAAAGTTTTGGGTCCTGCGTCGGTTGCTGTCCCTTCTTCCATGACGTCAGGTTGTCAGGAGTATAAAACATGCAGCAGATGCCATTACATCAGTCTTTCTTGCCATGCGGTGCCCGAAGCAGAAGCAGCTAGCAAGTGTCAGTTGGCCGACTCCTGAAATATTCGTTTTCGAGTTTCAGAACCAAAGTCTTCAACTAAAAGCTAAGTACCCCGTTGGGGAAACTTTTTCTTGCTCTTAACCAATGTCAATAAAAGTAAATAATTGCATTACTTGTGGAAAGCAAATACCTCATAAAGATTTTCATTCTTACTGTATTCCTTGCATAGGCCCTGACCACGACATACCTCGCTGTCAGTTTTGTGCCTTATTTGAACCACGAACTATCCATCGTCGGTATATTTATGCTTCTAAATATTTTGGTGCTTGGTTCAATTATCCTGATATGTCTTCGGTCAGCCATCCGACTACCGTCATTCAGAAAAAACGCAAAGATAAAGACAGAGACAGGCCGCCTAGGTCCAAAGCTACCAACAACGCTTCTCCTAAGCCAGTCACCAGTTCACCGGTACTTGGTGAGGTGCTTTCGCAGCCCCTGATACCCACTACTTCTGATTCGCAGGCCTCTACTGAGACCCATTCGGAGTCTGGTATGCCACGAGATGCTTCAACTGTGGAACCTGCGGATGTCTCTACCTTGGATGGGTCCAGAGCTGCTGTGCAGGCACCGGCTTCTGAGGGTTTATTCAGGCCTACTGACTTGCATATTAAACCAACGTCATCTTCATCTTCAAGGCCTAAATCTCGAACCATGCCTAAAAAACTGATGCCCAGACCGCATGGTCAGGCCTCTATGCCTAAAAAACAGATGATAAGAATGGCTGAAGACCTTATTACTTTAATCAGGGGAAGCCAGCCTTTCCCCTCTAAGAGACCTAGGACTGAGTTTGTTTATGATACTTCTGACCAGGATTCTGAATTTTCTGTTTCCTCTGATGACCAGGATTTACCCTTATCTACCTATGAGGATTCTGATGCTGAGGACTCCATTCCCTCTGCTTCCCCCCAGAGGATTTCTCTTTTGGTGAAACCTTGCATACTCTCAGGGAGCATTTTCATTGGGAAAGTCAGGATTTCTCTGATTCTAAAAAGAGGCTTAGGGATTTCTTAATCCTGCCCCAGCACAGGCCTTTAGCCATACCTCCTGTACTAGACATTGTTGATGATGCATTTGCAGAATCTAGCTTGGCCCTGACTTTACCTTCTGCTCCCAGGAAACCTGATAGATATTACAGGGTCCCTGACTCTCACATGTTCCTTTTCAAAAATCCTACTGCAGATCCTGAGACTATTTCACAGGGGCCCACAGGCATTAAAGCTACTACTGCCAAATATCCTAACCCCTCTGATAGAGACTCCATGGCACTGGGTAGATGGGGTAAGAAGGTATATACTTCTGCAACTTTGGCAATTAGGGAAGTTTCATATGTTGAAGTATCAGCAGCATATTATTGGATTGCTTAAACAGAAAATGATGTTGTTTCCTGATTGTGCTGAAAATAAGGATTTACAGGATTTATTGCATTCAACAGGTTGGAAAATATACTTTGCAATGTGATTTTGACTCTCTAGAGGCATCTTGCAAGGCTGCTGTAACTGGATTTGTACTTAGAAGGCATGCTTGGTTTAAGGAGCAATCCCTACCAGATCATGTTAAAGCAAAATTACTGGATGTTCCCCTAAACCAGGACCGCCAGTTTGGCATCAAGGCAGAAGAAGTTCTTAAAAAGAAAAAGCTAAATCTATGCAAACTGTTAAAGATTTTTTACAAGTACAACCTCCAAGATTTAGTAGGCATTGTTCTTCCAAGAACTGGTCCTTTCCTGCCTCTTCCAGACCTTCTCAGTCCAAACCCAGATCCAGCAGAGCTCCCAGGCTGCAGTCCCAGGGTACGCAAAGGACTAAGCAGTGGGGGGCCTCCACTTCCAAATCTGGGAGTAATAAGACTCCCCACTATGATAAACTGTCTCAATGACTTCTTTTTAAAATTTCCAAGCACTTATCAACTGACTGCCCATTTGGGGGGGGGGGGGGAATTGTTCTTCATTGCAAAGAACTGAGAACTCATTAACCAGGACAAATGGGTTTTAAATATAGTGTCCCAGGGATACAGATTTCACTTCCACACATTGGCAACACCAAGCAGGTGGACAAACCTACCCCCACATCAGTGGGCAGAGGCCCAAAAACAAGTACTTTCTCTCTTAAGCACGTGGGCTATTCAGTTGGTACCAGAAGAGGAAACGGGACAAGGTTTCTACTCGAGACTTTTCCTGGTACCCAGAAAAGACAATTCATGGCGTCCTATCCTGGACCTGTCTACTCTAAACACTTTTTTGGAGATTCCAGAATTCATGATGCTGACTCTTCACCAGTTGCTTCCCATGCTAGGCAAAGATGCCTGGTTGGCAACACTAGATTTAAAAGAAGCATACCTGCACATCCCAATCAGGGAATCTTGCAGAAGATACCTACGCTTCAAAGCAGGCTACACACACTATCAGTTCTCTGCACTGCCCTTTGGCTTATTTACCACGCCCAGGGTATTCACAAAGTGCCTAGCTCCAGTTATTGCATTTTGCAGGCAAAGAAATATTCAAATATACCCATACCTGGATGATTGTCTAATTCAGGCGGAAAGCCAGGACATACTTTTGAATCATCTGGCCTTTGTACAAAGGGTTTTAACTTGTCTGGGGTACACCATAAACGAAAAGAAATCACACCTGGTACCCTGTCAACAAATTATATTCCTGGGAACAAGCTTGAATACAACTTCCCAGATGGCTGTCCTCACGCCAGAGAAACAAATTCATTTGACAACCTACTTCAAACAAGTGGCCACAAAAACCCTGCTATCTGCAAGACAAATACTGCAAGCCTTGGGGTTCATGGCCTCCTGCATTCTTCTAATTCCATATGCAAGACTGCATATGAGGAAACTACAGTAGTATCTAAAAAGCCTATGATGTCAACATTCTCAGGTTCTAGAAGCAATGATTCCTATCATACCTTGCCTACACCTAGAGTTCCTTTGGTGGGCAGAGGCCTGCCATCAAAACAAGGGACTACATTTCACACCACCCCCTGCCACCCAAACCCTAACAACAGACGCATCAGACTATGCATGGGGGGCTCACCTGGCAAGGAAGCGCATTCAGGGCAAATGGAACCCAAGTCAAATGCACCCGCATATCAATCAAAAAGAAATGTTAGCTGTACAGAATACTCTGACAGCCTTCAAGGACCACATTCTTCCAGGACAACTAATGGTAAAGACAGACAACACTACTGTTATGTGGTACATAAACAAGCAGGGGGGTACACATTCTTACCCCCTCTGCAGACTAGCCATGGCATTGTGGAACACAGCTTTGAGCTACCAAGTGCACCTACAAGCTCAATTCCTGCCAGGAAAATTAAATACATTGGCAGACAGACTAAGCAGAAACCTCATGGACCCACACAAGTGGAAAGTGGAACCAAGGATTTTCAACATGTTGACAAGCAAATGGGGGAGCCCAGATATAGACCTGGTTGACTCTCCCCAGAACTACCAATTGGACAAATTTTGCACAAGGACTTCCCACAAACAAGCCTGGAAAGTGGATGCCCTGTCCTTCTGCTGGAAAAACCTATCAGTCTATGCCTTCCCCCCTCTGTCTCTGCTCTCCAAAGTACTACTAAAAATCAAACAGGACAAACCAAGGATGATTTTGATTGCTCCAGACTGGCCATGCCAACACTGGTACCCCCTCCTGCGCAGTGTATCACGGTTATCCCCATGGCACCTGCCTCAGACTCCTTCCCTGTTGTCTCAGCAGGAGAACCAGATTCTGCACCCTCAGCTTCTAACACTGACACTAACAGCCTGGCTAATTACCTAATCTCTCCTTTACCATACGTCAGTAAACCTGTGATGGATATCATTTTAGAGGCAAGGAGGCCTAGTACTAGAAAATCTTATGCTGAAAAATGGAAAAGATTCTGTGCCTGGAACCAATCTCAAGGGATGAGCACAGCAGCACCCAATTTATCTCAGATTTTACAATACTTAACTGAAATGCTTCAGAAGGGCCTGTCTTTTTCCTCCATCAAAATTCACGCCTCAGCCATTTCGGCTCATTATAACACATAACCTCCCCTCTTCTCGCATCCACTGCTCAAGCAGTTCCTCAGAGGGGCCAAAAATTTGAGACCACCCAGGAGAGCTCCAACCCCAGCCTGGGACCTTAACTTTGTTTTGGAAAAACTCACTCTACCTCCTTTTGAGCCAGCTGCTACTGCAGACTTAAAATTTCTTTCTTGGAAAACAGCTTTCCTTTTAGCAATCACTTCAGCAAGAAGGGTATCTGAATTACAGGCCCTTATGGCAGTGGAGCCTTTCATCATCTTTCATGCAGACAAGGTGTCCCTCAGAATTAATCCATCCTTCATGTCCAAGGTGGTAAACAGTGTGGCTCTTAATTAGTCCATTCATTTGCCAACCTTCTTTCCCAATTCACAGAACAAAGGGGAATGGATACTGCATTCCTTAGATGTGCACAGACAACTTAGATTCTACTTGGACAGGACTAAACCTCAAAGGAAATCTGAACAACTGCTGGTGGCATTTGCTGCAGGGGCAGAGGGGAAGGCTATTTCAAAGCAAACCATTTCTAAATGGATAGGCCATTGCATTCATTTCTGCTATAAGCACCATGGAAAACATATCCCACAGGGGATCAGACCTCACTCCACCAGGGATGCATCTACCTCTTCAGCCTTTCATAGAGCTGTCCCTACCAGGGACATCCTAGAAGCTGCTATCTGGAGTTCTGTACATACTTTCACCAAGCATTATCATTTGCCAATTTTCTCTAAATCTAGAGCTCGCTTTGCAACTGCAGTCTTGCAGGGCCTTATAGCTGGTCCTAATGCTATCTAAATTCCTCCTCCCAACCATAGCTTTGGGAATCTACCCAAATGTAATGACTGCAACAGTGAAACACAAAGAACATAGTACAGTTGTGTACACTTACCATAAATGTAGATGTTCCAATGTATTCACTGTTGCAGTCCTGGTTACCCTCCCTCCAGCCCCCTAACTTCTTTTGGCTATACCTCTACTTTCCTTTACTATGCTTAAAAGCTTTTTGGTGTATTTGCTTTTTTGTTGGAGGTATATCATTGTATTTTTATATTTAATTGCTTCCCATTAGGGGGGCACCTGAGATCTGGGGCAAGATAAACTGTTGTAATGGTGTTGGCTGCATGTTTTATACCCCTGACGACCTGACATCATGGAAGAAGGGACAGCAACCGATGCAGGATCCAAAACTTTGTTAATCAGGCTGACTGAGGGCTACCTGCAAGCAGATAACCCAAATCTAATGACTGCAACAGTGAATACACTCAAACATCTACATTTATGGTAAGTGTACACAACTGTACTTTTTATCTTTTTTATAAAATAAGCAGTTTGTGTGAATTTTCATTACCTTTGATTCTTTCCTGGCTCTTTTTTGTGCTTGTTTCTCTTAGTTTATCTCTGCACCTCATGGTTCTGAATATTATTCTCTGGAATCCCAGTTATGAGACACCACGTCTCTCTCCTACTTTGGACACAATAGAAGAGTCTTTGCAGATTCTGCTCAAGCAGCTTTATTATATACAAACAAATTACGATAGAAGTTTACTGACTTTAACTTAAGTAACTTGTATACAAACTAACTACTGCAGTCATACATGCTAACTCTCTAGCTGCACTCAGAATGGCACTGGGAGTAGCACGTGCCTGGTATTTATATGTGCACATTCAGTCTTTGATATGCTTATTAAAGGTACAGCACATGCACTCTGATCTATGGTATGCAATAGTACTAAACCGCATTTGCAAAAAGACCCACTTCAGCTAAGCCAGAATGTTCATCGTGTTTCACTGTTGCAGTCGTAACCAATGGGTTCTCCGGTTCCCGGTAGCCCTCGATCAGCCAGAATATCAGAGGTAAGTAAAAATGACATCAGCTGTCGTCGGTTGTAAAGGACGTCAGGGTGCCTGATACAAAAGGAGGCAGTCGACTTCACTTCCTCAGTCTTCCTTGCCACGGATGCCGAAGCAGAAGCATTTCTTGCACGAGTGCCAGTTGGCAGTTTACCTTTTATGTTTCCAACTACAAAGTTGAAGCCAGCTACAGCTAAGTACCCCATTGGGGATCCTCTTTTCTTGCCTTAACGAATGTCAGAAAAGGTTAATAATTGTCTTACCTGTGGAAAGCAGATTCCCCATAGAGATTTTCATTCCTATTGTATTATTTGTTTAGGCCTTGATGACGACGTTCCTAATTGTGACCTCTGTGCTTCCTTTAATCCGCGTACTATTCGTCATCGGGCTAAGCTTTTAGCTAAACATTTTGGAATTGGGCCTAAGTTTGTCGGTATGGCATCCGCTGGTCTTCAGGCTTCGGATATCCCCAAGAAATGTAAGGATAAGGATCGCAACAGGCTTCTGAAGGTCAAGTCCTCGGATGATGTTAAGTTGGTCGTCAGTCATGCAGTAGCCAGTGAGGTGCCTTTGCAGCCCCTGCAGCCCGCAGATTTTCAACCACAGGCCTCGGTTGAGACCATTTCAGAGGCCTCCGGCTTCCATTTTGCCTTCTGACCTTCCGCCTGTTGTCTCTTCAGCTGGATCCGGAGTCGCTAAGCTGATTCTGGTGTCCGAGGCCTCCATTCTTCATTCAGACAGCAAGCTCATACTGATGACTTCGGCTGCAACTTTGGTGGTTGCCAGGCCTCCCAAGTCCTTCAGATTTGCAAGGAAATCTTCCTGTCATAAGCCTGTGAAGAAACAGGCTCCAGTTTCCTCTCGTTCCCCTCATTCTCAAATGGTTAAAATGGCTGATGACCTTTTGACTATTATTAGGGGTTCACAGCCTCCTCCTTCAAAAAGAGGTAAGGATGTCTCTCCTGAGGCTTTGTCTTATTCAGGTTCTGATACTTCTAGCTTTTCTGTTGATGAAGAGGAAGTTTCTCAGGCTTTCTCTTCTTTTGAAGATTCAGACGCAGAGGAGTCCATCCCTTCTGCTTCTCCTCCAGAAGATTTCTCTTTTGGTGATACTTTAAATACTCTCAGGGAGCATTTTAAATGGGAAAGTCAGGATTATCCCCTTTCTAAGAAAAGGATTAGGGAGTTTTGTATTTGCCTCAGCATAAGCCTTTGGCTATTCCACCTGTGCTGGAGGTGGTTGATGTTTTTCTGGAAAATTCCTTGACTCCAAAGCGGTTCCTCCTGCTCCCAGGAAACCTGAGAGGTACTATAGAGTCCCTGATTCTCATTTATTTCTTTTCAGGAATCCGTTGGCTTATCCAGAGATTACTTCTCAAGGTCCTAAAGGAGTTAAGGCCACTGTTACTAAAAATCCTGTTCCTTCTGACAGAGAATCTAGGAACCTAGATAGGTGAGGTAAAAAGATTTATACCTCTGCCACTCTTGCTCTTAGGTCTACTAATTGTCTTTTTCATATGCTGAAGTACCAGCAGCACACCTTGGAAGCTATTAGTTGTAGGATAGCAGGTGTTCCTCTATTGGCGGAGAGTAAGGATATGCAGGATATGCTGAATTCTGCCAGTATTGTCAATAAACATTAATTACATTGTGGTTTTGACATTCTAGAAACCTCCTGTAGGGCTACAGCTACTGGCTCTGTTATTAGAAGGCATGCTTGGCTCAGGGAGCAGCCCCTACCATAGCCTGTCAAGGGTAAGCATTTAGATGTACCTTTGCATATGAACAGTCTTTTTGGCAGCAAAACAGAGGAAGTGCTCAAGAAGATGGAAGACAAGGCCAAGTCTATGCAGACAGTTAAAGACTTTGTGCAAGTTCAGCCTCCTCGCTTTAGGAGGAATTACCCTTCTAATAGTTGGACATTCCTTGATACCAGCAGACAGAACCGTTCTAGGACTAGAGGTTACAAATCTTCTTGGGGACAGGTGGCTACTCCTCAAAGGTCTAAGCGTTGGCAGGCTTCCTCTTCCAAGGCGAGAAGTTCTAAGCCTGCATCTCAATCTAAACATTCTCAATGACTCTGTCCAACTTCTGCCTGTTCTTGCCTGCCCGGAGAGTCCTTTAAGGGGAAGGTTGTCCCATTTTGCAAATGTCTGGGCCATCATCACGGGCAACAAATGGGTACTCAGAACTGTATCCCTAGGACACAAGTTTTCTTTCCACACCTTTTCAGTACCCAAAGGATTCCCGGACACTCATCCAAACCAAAGGCAGAAGTAGAAAAGCAAATTTTGTCTCTGTTACATCTGGGAGCAATAGAATCAGTTCCTGCTCAGTAGGTAGGCCAGGGTTTCTATTCCAGACTTTTCCTAGTTCCAAAAAAAGAAGGCACCTGGCCACATTCCTAGCTCTATCCATCCTGAACTCTTTCTTGATAATTCCAAAGTTCAAAATGCTCACTCTGCATCAGTTGCTGCCAGTGTTAGAAAAGGATTCCTGGCTGGTAACGTTGGATCTTAAAGAAGCTTATCTGTACATCCCTGTCAGGGAAAGTTGCAGGCAATACCTTCATTTCAGGGTGGGCATGCAACATTATCAGTTCTCTGCACTGCCCTTTGGCTTATCTACTGTTCCCAGAGTTTTCACAAAGTGCCTGGCTCCAGTCATTGCTTTTGCAGGCAGAAGAAAATTCAAATGTATCCATACTTGGGACGACTGTCTTATTCAAGCAAATTCTCAGGAACAGCTTTTAAAGGATCTCAAATTTGTAAAGACTCTTCTCTCTTCCCTGGGTTACACTCTCAAAGAGGAAAAATCAAAAATGGTGCCATCCAAAGGGATAACATTCCTGGGAGTGAGTCTGAACACAGCAGCCCAGATGTTATATCTTACCCAGGAGAAGCAGACAACTCTTTCAGTTTACTTCAAGGACTTGACAAGCCTGTCCCAGCTCCCTGCAAGGAAATACCTACAAGCTCTGGGATTCATGGCCTCTTGCATTCTCATGATTCTATATGCAAGACTGCATATGAGGAAATTGCAATGGTACCTCAAGAACATTTGGTGTCAACACACACAGGACCTGGATGTGATAATTCCTCTGCTTCCATGTCTGCAGACAGAGTTTCTATGGTGGGCAACAGCCTGTCTACAGAACAAAGGCATGCCTTTTCGCCCACCCCTTGCCACTCAAGTTCTTACCATAGACGCATTGAACTACGCCTGGGGAGCTCACCTGGATGGCAGATGCATACAGGGAAGTTGGAGTGCCGAGCAGATGCACCTGCACATAAATTTAAAGGAGCTGATGGCAGTCCAGTAGGCCTTACTAGCTTTCAAGCATCTTCTTTCTCCAGGGACCCTGCTTGTCAGGACAGTCAACACCACATTCATGTGGTACATCAGCAAGCAGGGAGGGACTCATTCTTACCTCCTGTGCAAGCAGAGTATGAGTCTTTGGTCCATAGCAGTATCCCTGGGCCTGCATCTCCTTGCTCAGTTTCTTTCAGGAAGGCTCAATGTTTTCGCAGACCAGTTGAGCAGACAGACCCTGGATCCTCACGAGTGGCAGCTGAACAGAGCAGTTTTTTACAGCATCATTCATTGTTGGGGCATTCCTCAAGTGGATCTTTTCTCCTCTCCAGACAACCATCTTCTACCTCTTTTTTGCACCAGACAGCATCACAGCAGAGCCTAGAAAGTGGATGCTCTGTCCTTCCCTTGGACGCTGCTGTCAGTTTATGCCTTCCCTTCTCTTCCTCTTCTTCCCAGAGTATTACTGAATATCAGGGATGAACGATCAAGAACTATTCTTATAGCTCCGGACTGGCCCAGACAGCATTGGTATCCACTGCTTCTCAGTCTCACCTTTTGGCAGCATGGCTCATTGTATGACTCTATCCTTTTCTTCTTCCCTTTCCCAGCAGGTGGTTGATGTGCTGAGGGAGGCCAGGAGGCCTAGCACTAGGAAGTCTTATGCTGACAAATGGGAAAATTCTCTCATTGGATGCAGGCTAGAGGGGAATCTTTTTCTCAGCCTACCCTTCCTCTGATCCTGGAATACCTGGCTGATTTGCTTCAGAGTGGTCTTTCTTTTTCCTCAATCAAGATCCATGCTTCAGCCATTTCTGCTCATTGTTCTTTTGAACAACCCATTTTCTCTTTTCCTAAGGTACAGGATAAATTTGGTGTTATTTGCCAAAATAGCTTTTGGTTTAAGCCTTGTTTTCTGGAGGCTTCTGACTGTTATGGCAAGAAAGACTGAGGAAGTAACATTGGCCCTGACGTCCTTTACAACTGATGACAGCCAGTGTCATTTTTACTTACCTTTGGTATTCTGGCCAATCGAGGGCTACCAGGAGCCGGATAACCCATTGGTTAGGACTGCAACAGTGAATACACTCGAACATCTACATTTATGCTAAGTGTACACAACTGTACTTTCCTGAACTACCTTGGTTAACAGTAGCTACTGACATATTTGAGTTGAACAATCAGCATTACTTATTGTTGGCAGACCCTTATTCGAACTGGTTTGAAATCGATTTGCTACCTAACCTAACATCCAGTGCTGTTATTACTAAGATGAAACATCATTTCTCAGTCCATGGTAGACCACCCAAAGTTATTTCTGACAACAGTACCCAGTTTACCAGTCAACTGTTTGAGAGATTTGCAAAAGAGTGTGACTTTATCCATGTTACTAGTAGTTTGGAATACCCACAGTCAAACGGCCTTGCTAAACATGCAGTACAGAGTGCAAAGCAGTTACTGGAGAGGTCAAAGAGTGACAATACAGATATCTTCTTGAATTTGCTTAATCTCAGAAATATACCCTGTGACAACCTACTAGGCTTGCTTGCTCAGAGACTTATATCTAGGCAAACCAGAACAACATTGTCTATCAGTTCTAGTTTGTTGATGCCTAATGCTAAAAACACCAGAACAATCAAAGCCCAACTCTTTAAGAAGCATTCCGTTCAGTAGTCCAGCTATGATAGAATGAACAGATTTCTTCATCCGTTAAAAGATGGAGAGACAGCGAGGATGCAAACGTCGAAAGGCTTTGATCGAATTGGTCAAGTGAGAGGTATATGTGCTGAGCCAAGATCCTACTTAGTGGAATCTGAGGGTATAGAATACAGGAGAAACCTCAGGTATCTTCTTCCTGTATCTGAAATGATATCACAGCATCATGGCTGATTGTTTTATGTGTGTCTAACTTTGTATGATTGCATATCAGAGAGCTAGTTCTGTATAACTGCATGTCAAAAGATCATTTCTGTGTAATTACATGTCAATGAACAGTGTCATTTGGTATATGATCTATTTCTCAAAGAAGGAGGATGTAGAACAGAGCATGTGTATGCAACTTTAAGAAGCATTTCCAGGCATGTGCATATAAATAGTGAGCATGTGCAGGCAGCATTGCCATTTTGAGAGAACAGCCAGTGTTAACATGTATGAGTGTAGTAGTTATTCTGTTTATAAGTTTATTTAAGTTATTAAGCCTCAGTCCTGAAGTGTTTGTGTGTAATAAAGCTGCTTGAACTGAACCCATGACTGTTCGTCTGTTTTATCCTGACTGGACAAGCGACAAGATTTGATCCATCTGTGGGAGATGCCTCAGGTAGACCTTTTTGCTACCAGGACTCCATGCAAGATGGCCTGGAAAACAGATGTCTTTTCCTTTCCTTGGACAGAATATTCCTGTATACTTTTCCTCCCTTTGTACTGGTATCCAGGCTATTTCTGAAGATTCAAAAGAACTCCCCAAAGATCATTGTAGTGACTCTATTCTGGCCCATGAAGCAGTAGTTTTCCCTTTTTTGGAATTGGCCAGGAGTAATTGCTACAAGCTTTCTCACAGCCTGGGCTTCCTCGCACAAGATCAGGGGTGTTTGATACATCCTATCCCCAAACGACTGCAATTGATTGCCTGGGTGATAGAGTCTTGATACATTTTAGGCATCTGTTTTCTGAGGATGTGCAGAAGGTATTAATTGAGGTAGGAGAGCCTTCTACTAGAAAGTCATATATTAGCAAATGGAAAATGTTTTCTAGTTGTTGTCAACAAAAGAACCAACACCCATTTAGGTCTAGTGTTTTCTGGTTTTACAATATTTGTGCGAGTTCTTCTTGTGGCCTGTCTTACTGTCTATCAGGGTTCATTTGTCAGCCATTTCACCATGTCAGCCCATGGATCCCACTTTTTTCAAAGCAGTCTTATGTAAAAATGTTTTTGAAAGGGGTTCTACAAAGGAACCTCCCATGAAACCAGTGTCTTTTCCTTGAGATCTTAATTTTGTGTTAGAGAAGCTAAAACATGCTCCTTTAAACCAGCTCATCAGGCTGACTTGAGATTCTTAACATATAAAACAGTTTTACTCATTACTCTGACTTCTGCAAGATGTGTATCTAAGTTGCAAGCTGTTATGGTGGGTCAACCTTACCTTATTTTCCAAAGGGATAGGGTTTCTTGGAGAACTTATTCTTCCTTTATGCCTAAAGTGGTATCCAAGTTTACTTTAAGATAATCTATCCAGTTCCTTGTTTTCTTTCTAGAACCTGAAAATGAGGGAGAAAGGATACTCCAAACTTTGGATGGCCACAGACAACTCAGGTAGTATCTTGGCAGAACAAAATCATTCTGAACTTCTGATCAATTGTTCATTTCTTGTGAAGGTACGAAGAAGGGACCACCTATGTTAAAGTAGACTTTTCCAAATGGTTGTATCAGGCTGTTACCTTTTGTTATTCCCACCACAGCAAAACTATTCTAGGCAGGGTCAAGACTCACTCTACCAGGGTCTTGGCTTCATCTATGGCTTTTTGGAAAGGGTTGGACTCTAGAAGTATTCTAGAAGCAGCAACTTGGTCTTCTGTGTATACTTTCACAAAGCACAATAAACTACATTCCTTTTCCAGGTCTAAAATAGGCTTTGCTAAGACCATTCTCCAGGGCTCTTGGACCCTCCACCTTCTACTTTCTAGTTATTTTAAGCTATGATAATCTACCATATAGCTTAGGCTATTGCAGTAGGGATCATAATGATGAACATAGTAAATTTTGGAGGTAAACTTTCCATAACAGTAAATGTTTGCATGATCACTGCTGCAGTAGCCATTCCTCCCTCCACCCCCCTTGCTCTTTGATGTGTTGTTTATGCCAGAGTGTGAATACTTATTTTTGTTTCTTCCTAGCAGTGTCCTTTCAGGACTAAGCTTCCCTCTCTCAGGTGGCATGAAAGCTCTGAAGGGTTTGATTCCCAAACCTGACTTTTTTAGTCAGCTCAGGTCAAGATGACTTATACATTTTGGAAGCTGTCAGGCCATCTGTTATATACTGTGTAAGATATAACACATAGTTAAGGCTACTGCATCATTGATCATTCGAACATCTACTGTTATGGTAAGTTTAAATACACAACTGTACTATTTTTCTTTATGTTATGTGTTCTGAGTACTTATGTGAACCTCTTGTGAGGAAAAAGGTTTTATTTATGACGCCAAAAAATGGGTACCTGTCATTCGATTGACAACACTATTATCAAATGTTGAACAATCAAAGACAAGTGACCAAAACAGCTTTCATGACAGTGGAATTGTTTTGACCTTTGAGTAGATATATTTAAGTTTAGGGGTGTCTCCCAACATGGTTGGTGCAGGGAAGCTTGTGAGCTGTTTCACTCATTATTTTCATATTTTTTTCAATTGTTCAGCACTTGATAATGGTATTGTTGATCAATTAACATATATTCCTAAAAACTATATAACTTTTTCTGACTTGAGTGCTGAGGAAAGGATTTGTGCTTGTGGGGTACTGCCAGTGTAATACTTACCTCAGAACCTCCAGTTCCTTCTCTTACATACTTTCTGACATTTCAAGGCTATACCCTGTATTAAGGTTGGCATAATGGTTAAGGTCTTAATTAACCTCATGGATACAGGATACAGTGTTTGATTCCGACCTCTGGTTGGATTTACTGGAAAAGTTCACCCAGACTCTGCTACAACTTGCTGTGAGGGAAAGGTTAGTTTGTTTTCACTTTCCTGTATTTTATATTGCTTCACTGCCTTCTTCTGTTTTGTATGTTGTAACTTATTTTCTTTACACCGTGTTTTACTAGTATTCTGCTTTTAATTGCATATTTAAACTAGGAATGTATGTTGTATCTCTTGTGAATCACACAGAAATTAAGTTTTTCCACACCCTCCCATGCTGCTGTTGTGTTTTTAAACTCAACTGTCTTTCTAGACGCCTGTCCCTTATTTTAATTTGACAGCTTATCCTTTTCCCTCTCCTCTTTCAGTGGCTATCGTGAGTAAGCACAAAATTATCTTTTTGTGAAATCATTCCCCTTCAACTATTTAATTTTATTGGCCAACCCACTGTACTCCACAGAGCCAGAATACAAAGTGCCCACCTCCTTTCAATCTATATTGCTCTTCTAAATTAGTGGCTCTCCACCTAGATAGCTAAAGCTTAAGTTACCCCCTCTTTTATATATAACTGCTTAGTGCACACTGCAGCTGTTAGGATATTAAACCATTTTTTCCATCCTACCTTTAAAAGCTGCAGCATCTACTCCATGGCAACCAGTTACTGGAGAGCCCACATTCTGCTTCTCAGTAGACATCTTGTGATTAGTACTTTTGTTTTGTTCCTAGTGAGAGAAGGAACATAGGGACATTAGTTCCTTGAGACTGCTGATCACCAGAAAATGCAATAGCTGCTTCATAGGCACCAGCTTGGAATTTGTGCTTACATTTTGTGCCTGGTAAGAGAAGAAACAGATTGCATTTATTCCCGATTGTTTCTGATTGAGTAGTGAATGTCTGTGTTTCATCTTCCTGATTGGTCTGGTTGCTATTCAAGGCATCTACCAGGAAAAGGCTACAACAAGTCTACAAACCCTTTCTTCATCTGGGACAGGACTGTGGATCACCAAAGTGCCAGTGGCCTGCTTCTCATCTTGAGATTAATGATACTGCTTTGCTTCTGGTGAGAGAAGTAAAGTAGCATTGTATCCCAGCAGCATGAAGCTATGGTGATACCAGCACTAGTGGTAGCCAGGCAGTAGCCATTCAAGCGACTCTCCTCTTTTTCATTATTCTTGACAAGCTAATTCTTTCTTTTTAGTAAATCCTGCTTGATCTCCTGGTGTCTAACCTAACTACAGAATATCAGCCTAAATAATTCATCCATAAATCATCAGAGTCTACTTATTCATTTCCCCTCAGGTGTTTGGCAGTGCCTTGTAAAGATGTAGACACCTTGAATTGATATTGTTCCTGTAAAAGCACCATTGAAATTTCACCAGTACCTAGTTGCACATTTCACCAATACCTAGTACACACAGCACAACTAGGTTGCAGTGACAATCACTTGCCCCAGAGTTGCAAACTGGATACTCTTGACATTACTTTATATTATCACTCCAACTGTCTAATCAACAAAAGGGCTATGGATATGAACTTTCCCACTGTCTCCTTTACCAGCTTGGTGAATATGAGCATGCTGAGGCAATGTAGAAATTGCCTAATGTTTACTGACAACCAGTTAATTCTCAAACAAACTGATATGGTATGTGAGAGATGTATTTACACAATATCACTGGAGGCAAAGCTCTCACATTAAAGCACTCCTAATGTTAAAAAGATTGTCAGTAGTACACATGCTGCATCCATCACACACAATTCAAAGTAGACACATAAACCCACATATGCTGAGGCACTTAAATGTAACCTTCCTAAACCCCAAAGACCTCCTAGATGAAGTACTCATAACAAATACACTTAGTAGTCCCTAATGCACTCTCAAAACAATACTCACATCAACACATAGAACCATATCTCATAGAGCCTCTACTTCTAAGCCCATAAGGCAAGCCACCACACAATCTAACATTCTGGTCATTGGAGACTCCATTCTGAAACACAATGATGTCCCTCTCACCAGACTGAGCAAAGAGAAAGTCACAGTCAGTTGCTTATCAGAGGCCAGGATTCGACACCTTACACATGCACTCAAGTCATTGGATTACAGGTACCAGTCCGATATAGTCATAGTCCAAGTGAGTGTAAATGACCTGAGACTTGCCTCCCTAGACTGTATAAAGAGAGACATCATGGAGCTCTCGGAATGTGCATCCCAGGCTGGTATGAGCCTAGCACTGAGCAGCAATTACCTTCTCCAAGGATAATGCCACAATAAGAACAAAAGATGATGGACTTTAAAAATTGGCTTAGTTTCTGGTGTCATTTTAGGGGTGTAATAATTGTTAACGTGGAAGGAATGGTCAACAGACCACAGTGTTTTGACAAATATGGTCTGCATCTCTCCCCTATAGGCTTTCAAATATTAGCTAAAACATTGTCCATACTCCATAGTGCCTCTTTTAGGCAATGCCAAACTGAAAGTACTTCCGACATAGCAAATCAAAACCAAGAAAAGTAGTCTAAACAAAAAACTCCACTCCCTAGAAGCTCTCTTTACTCTAAGGAATGCTGCCATCTCTGCAGTCACTGAGACATGGTTTAAATCAGAGGAGAGCACACCAACAGTGCAAGGTTATAAAGCCTTCCACACATTTAGACCAGCTACTACACAGACAGGGACTAAAGGTAGAGGTGTCTCAATTTACATAAAAAATAAATATACCTCAAGCTCGGTCAAACAGGACAAATACACTTTAGATTCTCCACATTCAAATCACCATAGACAAAATCTCATACCACTTCCTTGCAAGCTATAGGTTCCCCTCTATGACCCAAGAAACCCATACCATGTATTTGAACTTATTGAAAACACTCACCATCCAACCCAATACCATATCCATGAGTGACTTTAATTACTCCACTATTAACTGGGAATGATATGCAACACCAAACGTACAGGCACAGAGATTGTTGGATTTTGTAAACACAAACTCCCTGGACCAGATTGTCAGTAAACTAACCAAGGATGCAACCATACCACGTCTGGTCCTTACTAAAATGGGAGACTGCTGCACCCTTAGTGTAATGTCCTCTCTGGTAAGATTGGACCACAAAATGGTCTCCTTTGAAGTAAAAATAAAACTTGGAATCCCATCCATCCCTGGAATATTCAGGAACTACTCTAAGACTAACATCCTCTTATTAAGTGATAACCTGATAACATTGTAAACCCCCATAAACCCTGAGAACACTGCTACCTATGTGAACTGTTCACAGAAACTCAATACAAGAATGTTAATAGCTACATAGAGGCAGCTGTACCCACCAGGAAGAAGTACAGAACTAACTCAAAAAACATGACACTGGTGGAATTACATCAATACACTGTAGGAAGAAAATCATGGCAAAAACTAAGAGGTGCAGCACCCAGCAGGATAAAAGCACTCTCATCAAACAAAGCAAACAACTCAGAGGACAAATAAAGTCTGCCAAAGCCAAATTTGAGTAAAGTTGGCCTCCCAGGCCAAGGACAACCACAAGGTATTCTTTAGCTATGTCTGCAACCTCAAAGGCAATACATAATTGTGTGCAGAGCTCATTATTAATGGAGCCACATATATATTGAGCCAGAAGATATACCAAACCTGCTGGCAGACAAATTCAGCTACAACTTTACCCCTCGTTCCCACCTCAACCTTCCCTAAGGAAATACCATCAAATATAACTCCCTCTGCCATCACTAGGAAACAGGTCCTTAATGCTGTCTCTAAGGCCAAGAACACTCCATCATTGGGCCCAGATAAGATCCCAGGGTGCCTTCTAAACAGCATGAAACATGACCTATCAGTCCGTCAAGAGTTGGTATTTAACTGTAGCCACCAAAATGGCATTTTGCCTCATGAATGGATCATACCAACAATCATTCCTGTGCACAAAGGTGGACCATCTAAAGACCATGGAAACTACAGCCCCATAAGTCTCACTACTCCCATATGCAAAGGCATGGAAAGAATTATCATGGAAATGATCAATAATGACATAGGAAGCCACCAGATACTGGACCAAAGTCAAATTTGATTTCAACAAGGGTCTTCTTGCTTACTCAACCTGGTGGACTTCTTTGAGAAGGTCACCAAAGCAATTGATGAGGGCAAAATGGTTCACGCGCCTACCTTGACTTGGCCAAGACATTTGGCACAATACCACACTCTGGCATTGTTGACAAACCCTTATGCCACCTGGTGGATAACAAGTTGGCTCATAGACAGGACCCAGGAAGTTAGAATTGGGGAGTCCACCTCTACAAAGAGGCTAGTCACAAGCAGCGTCCCTCAGGGATCGGTCCTGAGACCACTTCTTTTTGTTATTTAATTCTCTGAAGTTAAGGCCAGTGTTAATGGCCTTTGGCTGATTAAGGTTGCAGATGATTGCAAATTAGGAGCTGTCTTTGAATCCCCCATCAACACAAATATTCTCCAAACACAAATATTCTCCAGGGAGGGCTGACACAGGCAAATAACTAGTATCAGAGCCATGGATTAAAACTGAATGCCAAGAAATTCATAATAGTATCCTTTGGGAAGTCATATACTCCCCTGCTAACTATCATACTGACACCACACCCCTAAGAGCTGACCTGGTAGTCAGGGACTTGGAGACACACATACACAATAATCTAGACTTTGACCATCACATCTTTAGTACTGAGGAAATCATTCTGTGATGTGCAACTCATAAACAAAGGTATGGCATCTAGATCCAAGGAAGTCATTGTTGCACTGTATTCGGTATTCATCAGACCTATCATTGAGTACAATGCCCCCTTTGGTATGTACCTAAGCAAACATATCCAACAACTGGAATGTCCAAAGTGGTTCCTCACTAAAAGAATACAGGGCATAAGTAACATGTCTTGTGTAGACCCCCTCAAAGCCCTATCCCTGCATTCTATCTCCTACAGCCTGTTGAAGGGAGATCTATGCCTGGCATACAAGACAATGTCAGACCCCACTTTGATAGATGTCCTGCATATCTGCAAATCAAACAGCACCAGAATTAACTGTTCTAAAGACTAAAACCTTGCCTGTGATAGAAATATGACCTGCTGGAGAGACAGGTATGTACCCCAGAGACTGCCACTACTCTGGAACAGGCTTCCCATCCATGTAAAGTAAAGTTCCTCCCTAAGCAGGTTCAAGTGTACCCTGGAAAGCTGGATGAGTATCAGGAAATTTATCCCTAGTTTGGCACCTATGTCTCTAGTGGACATAGGCAGCCTGTAAATATTTCATCTTCCAAGTTCCTTCTTACACTTATTAAGCATATGAGAACATGTTAGAGATTTGGAATGCATGGCTAGGCTTAAAAAAGGACTTTGTGGTCATTAGCCTAGTAAACACCTATGAACCTATGAACTTCCCAGTTTTAGCTCTTCCTCCTCGGTTTACATATGGAGGAGCAAATGGTCTCCTTGATATTACTATCCCCAATGCACAAAAGTAAGAGGGTTGTTAAGAATTCTTGTAGGATGTTTCTGGCTCCTCTGTTGCTTCATTTGCTGGTGGGTGACTATGCTATGGCCAACCGTTTTTCCTAGATCACACATCTTCTTCCCCTGGTCCTCTTGGTGTAGTATCGGTAGCCACTAAAGACAAAGAAATAGCCACATCCTCTGCAGATGTAGGAAAGCTCAGGAAGAGCTAGGGAGAACCACTTTTGTGCTGTCTGGGGATGGGACAGGTGAAGAGTTTTCAATTGTCAAGGAGGGAAATTTGGAAACTGGGATAAGTGTACCTAAGGTCATTGTAATATATATACTTATGTGATCAGAAGTTTTTCTTTTATTAATAGTCAACCTTTCTATCCATCAGAGACATTTAGTTGTAATACAAAAGGTGTAATCTATGCCTTACAATGTCCCTGTAGTCTCACTTATATAGGTGAAAGTAAAAGGAAATTCAAGTGTAGACTACAGGAACATATAAGAAATATTAAGAATAAAAAAAGAGGATAGTCCTGTAGTAAAACATTTTATGGAATTTCATAGTTCAAATCCTGATAGATTGAAGGCTACCATGTTAGAGAGGGTTCTTGTGGGTTTTGTTCTGAAAATGTATACAAAAAAGATTATTATACAAAGAAAGCATTTTTATTTTAAAATTTGACACTTTGTCTCCCTCTGGACTTAATTTAGAGTGTAACTGGAAGCTGTTGATTTAATTGGGGTGCTTTTTATGTTGATTGGATAATTGGTTAATAATTATGTATATTTAAATGGATATGTTGTCTTTTGTCTTATGTAATCCCTGAAGGCTTTGCCGAAGCGCTGGAGACTGATTAAATCTGTTTTCGACGGTTCCTGCCTGTTGTTTTTTGGATTTGCTGTTCATTTTTTGGCAGTTTGTTTTATTATTAAGTGTACCTAAGGGGCTTGCTAGATTGGGGAATACTGTGCTTCATGAGAAAAAGTGTCAGCCTGTCTCTATCAGTATAGATAGGGCTGATCTAATGTTTTTGCTAAGGAAATGATGTCTTCTTTTACAACACCTAGTCCATCCTCATGCAGTTAGAGAAAAGGAATTCCCTTCTCAATCTAACAGGATTTTCTCATCAGAAAGTAAACTCTTATAGGGAGATGAGTGACTATTGAGAGTTCTACTCAGTCAGAGCTTTCAGATTCTGTAGAAAGCATTCTATAGTCATCCATAATGAAGAAGTCTTTTCAGAAATTTTATCTAATATGAGTGAAGTATTTCAGTAGGTACAGAGTGAAGCCTCTAAGACTCAGAAAATGTATTATGATTTGATACAATTACAAATGCCTAAAGTAGCTCCCATTCCTCTTGTTTTTTAGGATTTTAAATTGTCAAGGCCATATGTTAAAGTTTCCGGTTCTGTCTTTTGAGAATAGACAGAAATTATTTGCTAACCGTCTATCTTCTGAGGCAAAAAAATACTGCAAATGCTTGTGTGACAACTGTTTCTCAGGTGACCAGGCATTTTATAAAGTGTACATATGATGCCTCATACTCCTTTTCTAGAGTGCCTGTTTCTGGATCACTTTTGAGAAGACTTGCTTGACTTTGGTCTGAAAACCTTCTCAAGGAAGAAAAATCTGAGACCTTGAAATCTCCTTTAGATAAAGATTCTCTTTTTGTCCTTTTAGAAGCTGAGGTAGTTAAGAAGTGTAGCAAAAAGGGGAAACCAGTGCAAGTAATGACACAATTTTTTCAACCCTCCTTTATTAAACTAACAGTTTTAACCCCTCTTTAACCATTTTCCCAACAAACAATTTAAACAGCAGTGTCTTACCACTCTGAGTGAGTGGGGGAGCAATGGAAAAGAACCTTTAAGAAAAAGGGAAAAGCATAAAACAATCAAGAACAATCATCCTAGACAGTATGACTATCCACCTGTTATGACCCCCTCACCCCACCCCACCCCAGCAATCACTCTCTCTTCCTCAAGTATCAGCTGCTGTTTTCACATCAGATAGTCCCAGACAGTTGGGTTCTGAGAGTGGTCCAATGAGTGTACTCCTGGCTGTGGGAATTCCCCATCAATTCCTGAAAACTCCCCCTTGCTCAAGGAACCATATTTCTCTATTTTCTTCCATTCTGCATAACATGATGTCACAGGAAGTAATAGAACCAGCACCTTTCAGTCTTCAAGGCAATGGCTATAATTCAAAAACTTTTCTGATCTCCAAACATGTAGTATACCTGGGGCCAGTACTAGATCTTTCAGGTTTAAACCTCCATGTCAAGTTTTCCAGTTTCCAGATGTTATCGCTTCAGAATCTTGTGTCTAGATCCCATCCCTAGCTTTCATGGTAAAGCTAGGCCTAAAGGAAACCTTTTACCATATTGCCAACCAGTTCAAGCATGTCTTAATAGTTTTTGAGTCTGGTTTGCATTATCAGGTCTGTGTTTTACCCTTTGGACTCTATTGCACCAAGGTGAATTACAAAATGCCTAACTCCAATCAAAGCTCATTGCAGACTCTAAGGCATGCACACCTTCCACATATTAGGATGATTGTCAAGTCTTTGAAGACTCTTTTTCTAGATGTCAAAAGTTCCTAAAAACAATCAATGAACTTCTAATGAATCTGGGATTTCAAATAAACTGTCAGAAATCTTCTGTCATCCCTTCACACATAATGGTATTCCTGACATATTTGTTAAATTCAGCCAAGAGAAAAGCATTTCTCCTGCCAAAGTAGAAATGTTCTAACAGATCTTCCTGAGTTTCTATAGCCTAAACCAAGCATCTGGAAGAGAATTTCTCAAGATTGTGACATTTTATGATTAGAGTTCATGATGTTAGAATTATTTCAGACTCTAATGTTAGCTAATAGTGCTGTTCTCATCACCTGCAATATGCCCAGAATTGCCTCTTTCTGTAATTCATATCTGGTTACAGTGTCAGGCTACAGATGAGGAATATTCAGTAGTACCTCAGATAAGTCTGTACTCAGCATCTACAGCCTTTGGCTTTTCAGATCCCAATTCTAGGATCTGTGAAGAGGGGGACTGGATGTTGGGTAGCTCAGACAGCTTGCGATCCAGGTCTTCCATTCTCCCATCTGTACTCACTCCAGTCAGTCACAACAGATGCTTCAGTTCTAGCATGAGGAATGATTTCAAAGAGAGTAATTGTGTAAACTCCATAGACAGAAGCACATAAATGTCAGGAAGATGTTGGCTGTTATCAATGCTTTGAAGATCTTGAATCACATGATGTGGTACATAAACAAAAAAGGAAATACCAGATCCTACCCCCTTTGCAGACCTGCTGTAATGGCCTGGGAAATAGTAATTCAGCTCAGTCTGAGTTTTCTGGCTTTCTGAATTCTGTAAGAGCAAAACCTTATTACTTAGTATGACCAGGGTAGACCCATCACCACCCACAGAAACTTCATGCTGTGGTATTCTAAGAATTGTTCCACCTGTGCAAAACATCTGAAGTAGATCTGTTTGCCTCCTTTCACAACAAATGAGATAGAAATTCTGCTCCAGGACTCTTCACAGGCAGGCCTGGAAAACAGATGCCTTTTCATTCCCATAGACGAAAATGTTCCTGTATGCTTTTCCACCCTTTCCACTGATTACCAGAGGTTTTCTAAAAATCCAGAAGGACACTCCAAAGATTTTGGTGGTAAATTTCTTTTGGCCAAGGCAATAGTGGTTCTTCTTTCTTTTCAATCTGTTCAAGGGCAACTACCAAAAAGCTCCTTATCCCATCTGAAAATGTTTCCACTCACTTTTGCTTTTGCTGCTTGTTCTTAAAAGTACTCAATTGCATTTATTCTGCTGCATTTATTACTGCTTGTTAGTAGCCTGATTAAATTGTAAATGTTATTCTAAGCCTTTTAGTTTAAGCACTTGGGATTCAGGCCAGTTGTTTTACATTAAGAAGGTTTGTGGTCTACACTCTTGTGGCAGGAGAGGGCAGATTCTGCCCTTCTGAGCTGTGAATTGCTGGTTGAAGGCTTATTGTGCCTGCTTATTTGAACTGTTTCTTTCTGAAATTGGTGCACCTTGTTTGCTCTAGCATAGACTAGATTCAGACTGGCTAAATCTATCTTTGTATAACTTGAGTACTCGTCCAGGCCATCTTTTTTTGGAGAGGGCTCCCCTGCATCCTAGTGGCAGGAATGTACAGTTAGAACTTTTCTGATTGAAGCCTGCTGAAACAGGTCTCAGTTTTGAGGTTTTTTTATTGGTTAATTAGTTAATTTGTTTAAATCAGTTTGCTCTTCTTTGCTGCTGTTATATTTAAGTGTGTATCTATTCTCCTGTGTTAAATCGACCTAAACAGAGTTTAAATATCTTTAGCATAGTCTGGTTACAAGTTGTGCTGTATCCAGATCTGTTTTTGTGATTCCTGTGTTTCCTGCTCTGCCATCTTGTGTTGGCCAGGCCCTGCCTGCACTTAGTGGGAGTAAGTAAACTGGTTGGAACTGGTCTGGCATAGGGTGTTGAGCTAATAGCTCAGGGACAAGGGTTGATTGGTCGATTCCAGTGTTTCTGTTTTACTTTTGGTTTTGTGGTATTTAAACCCAGCATTTGCTTGGGTTTGTGCTTGTCTGCCCATCATGCACCGCTGCTGCCCTGTTTTAACCCTTTGCGAGGTATCTCAGTTGCATTTTTTCCCTTACCAGCACTTCTGTGTAAGTGAGGCCCTTGTCTGCAGCTACTGTATTGATTTTATCCAGCCCTACTCACACCTATAGGTGCTCTCCTCAGATAGCACCCACTCTACTATCCCTGACCTGTCTTCCACAAATTCTGATAACCATGGACAGACAATTTTCAATGGTTTCTCCTGCTAGTCTAATTGATATGGGCATCCTGAGACAATGTAGCAACTGTGTTATGTACACAGACAACCCTCTACTACTACCACCTAGGAACACAACATGTTGTTGTTGTGTCTTTCGGCTTATCCCGGTTAGGGGTCGCCACAGCGGAACTCCGGTCCGCTAATGTTTGGTAGTGGATTTTTACGTGCCGAGTTATCAACCCTGATGCACAACCTTCAATGAAGGCACACTCCTTCACGCATGCTTCCACACAGAAGACGCTCTAGCTGAGAATCGAATGGGACAACATCTTGCTGTGAGGCGACAACGCTACCGCAGCACCACTACCGCGGGACCTAGGAACACAATATGTGAGAGATGCAATTGCATCAAGAATATAGAACCCTTGCTGTCTCAGTCACAAGCCAGTACATCTAGCACTGAGAAGGTTGTCTGCACAAACACTATGAACACCACACCTCTAACAACACCCACATCTGTACAACACACTCCTACATATGCGGGGGTTCTCAACAAAAACATACCTAAACAAAAGAGACCTCCGAAGCAAAAACACACATGCACATCACAACCCACAGCACCATATATCACACATAGTACACACGTCTGTGTCTCACAGCCTCTAAGGTCCAGCCACCAACCCAACATACTAGTCATAGGACACTCTATCATGAGACACACAGATGTGCCCCTCACCAGGCTAGACAAGGCGAAAGTCATGGTAAGTTGCTTGCCAGGTGCTAGAATATGTTATATCACACACGCACTCCAGTCTCTTAACAACAGGTACTGTTATGACTCTGTCATAGTCCATGTTGGTGTGAATGACTTGAGATGTACCTCTCTGGACTATATGAAGAGAGACATGCTTGACCTCACTGAATATGTGTCCCAGACAGGTATGTTCCTAGCCTTAAGCAGCATCCTACCATCACCCAGAATGATGCATCAATACAAACAGAAAATGATTGACTTTAACAATTGGTTTAGTTTCTGGTGTCATTTCAAGGGGATTCAGTACCTGACAACCTGGGAGGACATGACTGACAGACCATGATGCTTTGCCAGAGATGACCTTCATCTGTCTCCCCTGGGTTTCAGGCTTCTGGTAAAGGCTGTTACCTCCCCCATACTGCCTTTTTTAGGCAAAGTCATGAGCACAACATTAAAACATGAAACATTCTTCTAAATGAAATGTAAAGGTCATGCTGGTAGATGCTAGGAGTCTTAGCATGAAACTGCACTCATTACAAGCATTCCTTGCCCTGAAGGATGCTGACATTTGTGCAGTTACTTAAACCTAGTTCAAAGCTGTGGAGAGCACTCCAGCCTTACCAGGTTACTCATCCTACCATACTTTCAGACCCCAAACAGAGGACTACAAAGCCAAATGAGGTGGAGTTTCAATATTTATCAAAGACATACTAACCTCCAATCTGGTCAAAAGGTATGACGCACAGGAGACACTCCAAGTGCAGTTAACTGTTGACAAAACACCTACTCAAATGATAGCTAGCTACAGACTCCCAACCATGACTCAGGATGCCCACTCCACCTATCTGGACTTACTTGAATCCATCAAGATTCAACCCTCTGCTATGATTCAGGGTGACTTTAACTACCCAACCATAGAGCGGAAGAGCTATTCTAGCCCAAACATGAACGCTCAGAGATTCCTTGACTTCGTCAATGCCAGTGCATTGGATCAGCTGGTCAACACCCTTACAAAGATGAAAATATCCTGGACCTGGTCCTTACTAACATGAGTAGCCACTGTAGCACCCCTACAGTGTCATCCTCCTTGGTAAGATCTGACCATAAAGTGATCACCTTTGAAGTCACCATCTCCCCTGACCCCCCCCCCCCTTGTCAAGGTCAAATGAAAAAACTTATCCAAAGCTGACTACACTCTCCTCAGAGCAGGTATAAGCAGCTTTACAACCACCATCCCTTCAGTTGGAACTAGCACTAATGTCCAAGCCTACACCAAAAAACTATATGAGCACCTACATAGCTGTATGGACTCAGCAATACCTGACAGGACCAAATCATCTTCCTGAAGTAAGAGTAAATCTGTCTGGTGGACAGCAGCAATAAACAAACTCTATAATAAAAGGGAAAAATTGCTGTCCAGGACCAAGAAGGAGCAGGTGCCAAGTTGGAAGCAATCTCTCCTTTGTCTGAACAAGCAAATAAGGTCACTTGTGAAATCCTCTAAGGCTAACTTCGAGTCCAGATTAGCCACATCCACAAGGCCTTATTCACATATATCTGCAATCTCAAAGGTAACACCCAAATCTGCTCTGAACTGATGGTCAATAACACCACATTCACAAATGCCATAGATATAGCCAACCTGCTGACAGACATGTTCAGTGAAAACTTCACCCCCTGTCCCCCATCAGTAAACCAGAACATCCCCAGCACCTGCCCCCCTCCCTTCATTGCCAGGGAGAAGGTCCTTAGTGCCCTCTCAAAGGCAAAAAATACAGTCTCCATGGGACCTGATAACATCCCTGGCTGTATCCTACATGAACTCAGGCATGAGCTGTCAGCTCCATTAGACACCCTATTCAACCAAAGCCTGAGCACTGGCTTCATACCAGCTGAATAGAGGACGGCCACTCTCATCCCTCTACACAAAGGTGGAGAGTCCACTGACCCAGGCAATTATAGGCCAATCAGCCTAACTAGCCTTATCTGCAAGGCCATGGAACACATTATCATGGACCTTATATACAAGGACATTGGCAACCTCCAATCGCTTGACCTCACACAGTTTGGTTTTGTCAAAGGGAAGTTGTGCCTGTTAAACTTGGTCGACTTCTTTGAAACAGTCACCAAAGCCATGAACGAGGGGGAAGATGGTGCACACCACCTACCTTGACCTAGCCAAAGCTTTTGACACTATTCTCCACGCAGGCATAATAGATAAACTCTCCCAACTAGGCATCAACCCCTATGTTAACAGATGGGTAGCTAACTGGCTGACTGATAGAACCCACTCAGTCAAAGTAGGGGAAGCCACCTGTAGTAGTAGACCCGTAACGAGCAGTGTACCCCAAGGATTGGTCTTGGGGCCTCTACTGCTTGGGATATACTTTTCTGAGGTGCAAGCCAAAACCACTGGTCTGTGGCTGACCAAGTTAGTAGATGACTGCAAGCTGGGCACTGTCTTAAATTCCCCTAGGGATGTGAACATCCTCCAAGAGGGCCTTACCCAAACTAATGACTGGTGCCAGAAGCATGGCCTCAAACTGAATGCCAGGAAATGCATCATTATCCCCTTTGGGGAAAATGGCATCCCCACTAATTATCACATTAATAACAATGTACTAAGCACGCAATCAGTTGTGAGGGACTTGGGCATCCAGGTTGATGGCAGTCTCACTTTTGACTACCACATTGCCTCTATTGTACAGAATGCTTTCTTCATGGCCCGCCTCATAAATAAGGGTATTTCATCTAGGATCAAGGAGATCATAACATCCCTGTACTCCTTCCTTATCAGACCCATTATTGAGTACAGTGCTCCCTTCGGCATGTACCTTAACAACCACATGTATCAGTTGGAGAGACCACAAAGGTTCCTAACCCGGAAAATCCAGGGTCTCAAACACCTATCCTATACAGATAGGCTAAAAACCATGTCCCTACTCAGTCTCATACAGACTGCTCAGAGGTGACCTGTGACTGGCATACAAGGCCATCTCAGAGCCAGCCTTGATGGAGTTGCTGCATATCCTTAAGACAAACTCCACTCGAGCAACCCGCACACAAGGCTTTAACCTGGTCTATGACATTAATAGAACTTGTTGGCAGGCTAGATTTGTGTCCCAAAAACTCCCCCATTTGTGGAATAGACTTCCTCTCCATGTCAAGCAGAGTACCTCTCTAGCCCTCTTTAAGAGGAACCTGGATGACTGGATGGGAAACATAAACCCCTGGGATCCCACCTGTGGTTTCCCTGCTGGACAGGGGAAACAGTTCTGACTTTGAGGGAACATGAGCAAAATTCTTGGCTAGGCTTATAAGGGCCTCCTATGAACCTATGAAATAATAAAATGTTGAGGCATAGTTTTTCCTGAGGGTGTACAGCAGGTACTTTAGAAGGCAAAAAAAACTTTTCCTAGGCTATCATGTATTGGTAAGTGGAAAAGATTTTCTAGTTGATGCCACTCTTAATAGCCAAAATCCTTGGCTGGCCTTGATGCCTCTGGTTCTTGATTATATGTATGAATTACTGTCCAGTGGTTTGTCATGCTCTTATATAAAGGTACATTTGTTAGCCATTTCAGCTTATCTGCCCATGAACCCCCCCCCTTCCAACAATGCTCAAGTAAAATAATTTTTGAAAGGGTCTTGCATATCTCCCTTACTTAGGATCTCAATTTTGTGCTTGAAAAGCTTATGCAGTCTTCATTTGAACCAGCTCATAAGGCTGATTTAAGGTTCTTAACATGGAAAGCTGTTTTACTGATTGCACTGACATCTACTAGGAGGATATCTGAGTTAAAAAGCACTTAGTAAGTCAGCCATACCTTGTTTTTTCACAAGGATATGGTTTCTTTGAGAACAAATTCTACTTTTATACCTAAAGTAGTTTCACAGTTTACTTTAAACCTAGGAATAAGAGAGAAAGGATCTTCACTCTCTGGATGTTCATCAAGCAGCTCAAATAATACATAGACAAAACTCAACCTTTCAGGAAAGCTGACCATCTTTTTGTCCACTGTGAAGATAAGAGGGAAGAGCAACCAGTGTCAGACTTAACTGTTTTGTCTTGGTTGTCTTGTCCAATTACTTTCTGTTGCACTCATCACAACACGCCACTTACAGGCAGAGATACAGCTCATTCAACAAGGACATTGGCTTCTTCTCTGACTTTCTTGAAAGGGGTTGATTCTAGAAGCATTCTAGAGTCAGCAACTTAGTCCTTACTATATATCTTTACAAAGCATTACAAACTGAATTCATTTTCTAGGCCCAGAACTGGCTTTGCTAGGATCATTCTCCAGGGGCTCATGGAATTGTAGGTTCATAGGTTCATAATTGTTTACTAGGCTAACAGCCACAAGAACCTTTTTAAGCATAACCGTGCATCCCAAATCTCTGACAAGTTCTCATCCTCTTAATAAGTGTAAGCAGAGGCTGGGGAGATGAACCATTTACAGGCTGCCTGTGTCCATTAGATATATAGGCACCAAACCAAGGATAAATTTGCTGTTCCCCATCCAGTTGTCCAAATTGCAATTGGATTGATTTAGGGAGGAGCACTGCTTCACATGGATGGGGAGCCTGCCCCAAAGAAGGGGTAGTCTCTAGGATACATACTTGTCTCTCCAGCAGGTCCTGTTTATATCACAGTCAAAGTTTAAGTCATTAGAATGGGTAATTCTGGTACTGTTTGTTTTGCAGATATGCAGGAGGCCCATCAAAGTGGGGTCTGACAATGCCTTGTATGCCAGGCCTAGATTTCCCTTCAAAAGCCTGTAGGAGACAGAATACAGGGATAGGGCCTTGAGGCAGTCTGCACAGGACATAATACTTAGGCTCTGTATTCTTTTAGCGAGGAACCACTGTGGGCATTGCAATTAATTGATATACCTGGCTAGGTACATACCAAAGGGACACTGTACTCAAAAATAGGTCTGATGAATGCCAAATACAGTGGAACAGTGTCTTCCTTTGACTTAGATTCTGTACCTTTGTTTATAAGTTGCACAACATAGAATGATTTCCTTACTATTGTAGACACGTGATAGTGAAAGACTAGATTACTGTCTATGTGTGTCCCCCCAAGTTCCTGACTACTGAGTCAACTCTTAGGGGTGTGTTGTCAGTATGATAGTTACCAGGAGTGATGGATGTGTGTCCCCCCCCCAAGTTCCTGACTACTGAGTCAACTCTTAGGGGTGTGTTGTCAGTATGATAGTTACCAGGAGTGATGGATGACTTCCCGAAGGATACTGTTATGCATTTCCTGGCATTTAGTTTTAGTCCATGGCTCTAGCACCAATTATTTGTCTATGTCAACCCTTCCTGGAGAACATTTGTGTCAGTGGGGTAATCAATGACAGCTCCTAATTTGAAATCATCTACACATTTCGTCAGTTAGAGGCCATTGACATTGGCCTTGACTTCAGAAAAGTAAATGGCAAAAAGGAGTGGTCCCAGGATAGATCCCTGAGAGACTCCACTTGTGACTGACCTTTTCGTAGAGGTGGACTCCCCAATGCTAACTTCCTGGGTCCTGTCTGTGAGCCAGCTGACTGTCCACCAGGTGACATAAGGGTTTGTACCTAACCTCTGGAGTTTGTTAACAATGCCCAAGTGAGGTATTGTGTCAAATGCCTTGACCAGGGCAAGGTAGGCAGTGTGAACCACTTTGCTCTCATCCATTGCTTTGGTGATCTTCTCAAAGAAATCTACCAGGTTGAGAAGCTATGACCTGCCCTTGATGAAAACAAACTGGGTTTGGTCCAGTGTCTGGAAGTTTTCTATGTCATTATTGATCATTTCCATGATAATTCTTTCCGTGCCTTTGCATATGAGAGTAGTTAGACATATAGGTATGTAATTTCCAGGCAGGGTCTGTAGACAGACCACCTTTGTGCAGAGGGATAATTGTTGTTGTTCTCCATTCATGAGGCATGAAGCCAGTTTGGAGGCTACAGTTAACAAGCAATTCCAGAGGGCCTGACAGGTCATGCTTCATGCTATTTAGAAGGCATCTTGGGATATTGTCTGGGCCTATTGATGCATTGTTCTTGGCCTTAGAGAGAGAGCATTAAGAACCTGTTCCCTAATGATAGCAGGGGGAGTTATTTTTAATAGTATTTCCTGAGGGAAGGTTAAAGCGGAGAGAGGGGGTAAAGTTGGAGTCAAAGTTGTTGTCCAGTAGGTTTACTATATCTTCTGACTCAGTATAAGTGGTTCCATTAAAAATGAGTTCTGCACACAATTGTATATTGCCTTTGAGGTTGTGGGCATAGCTAAAGAATGCCTTGTGGTTGTCCTTGGCCTGAGAGGACAACTTTACATCAAATTTGGCTTTGGTAGACTTTATTTGTACTCCAAATTGTTTGTTTAGTTTGATGAGAGTGCTTATATCCTGCTGGGTTCTGCACCACCTAATTTTTTACATAATTTGTCTTCCTTCTGTTATACAGCCTATTGATGATGTGATTCCACCAGGAAGGGTTGATTTTAAGTTAGCTCTATACTTCTTCCTGATGGGTACAGCTGCCTCTGTGCAGCTATTAACATGCCTACATAGGGTTTCTGTGAATAATTCCACATAGGCAGCAGTGTTCTTTGGGTTTATGGGGGCTTGAAAATTTGCCAGGTTATCCCTGAATAGTAGGAAGTTAGCCTTAGAGTAGTTCCTAAATATCCCAAGGTTAGCTGGGGCTCCAAGTTTTATTTTTACTTCAGAGGAGGCCATTTTGTGGTGCAACCTTACCAGAGAGGACATTACACTAGGGGTGTGCAGCACTCTCCCATATTAGTAAGGACCAGATCTGGTATGGCTGCACCCCTGGCTGGCTTATTGACAATCTGATCCAGGGAGTTAGTTTATGTTTACAAAATCTAGGAATCTCTGTGCCTGTACATTTGGTATTGCATATGATTCCCATTTAATGCTGGTGTAATTAAAGTCACCCATGAATATGGGGTTGGGTTGGATAGTGAGTGTTTCCAATAAGTTTAAATATATGGTATGGCTATAGCTTACAAGGAAGTGGTATAGGATTTTGCCTAAGGTGATTTGAACATGGCGTATCTCAAGTGCATTGTCCTATTTCACCGGCTTTGAGGTATATTTATTTTTGATGCAAATCGAAACACCTTCACATTTAGTTGCTGTCTGTGTTGTAGCTGGTCTGAATGTATGGAAGGCATTATAACCTTGCACTACCTTGGGTATTGGCTTCCTCTCTGTTTTACTGTGCCTATGACAATCTACCTACATAGATTAGGCTACTAGAACAGTGATCATTTTAAACATAGTACAGTTATATAAGTCAACTTACTGTAACAGCCATAACAGTAGATATTCTAGTGCAGCCCTGTTGCAGCAGCTGTCCCTCCCTCCAAACCCTTTTTTCCCTGTTCTTAATCACGGTATGTTGCTGAGATATAATTCCATTAACCCTTTTGTACATAGTTATAAAATTAGATGTTATGTTGTCCTATCTCGCCTTCATTCTTACATGTGGGATCGGCTCCGACTCGGCTGATTACAAAAGCTCGAAGTCTCTAAGTTGACTCCTGGCAAGGTAGGTATCCCATAATGAAGTGGTATCAATCCCCAGATCTCGTTTGCCGCTTTACGAGTTCAGAAGTGCTCTTCTTGGCCGTGGCTAAGTTTAACCTTTTTTCTGCATTTTTTTCGTATTTGTAGCTTGTTTTTTCTTAGTAGTTAGTTAGAATATAGTTAGAATACTGTTATTTAGAATATAGGTAGCATTACTGTTATTTAGACAGTAGTTTATTTTTAAATTGTTGTCATTAATTTGTCAACTGTTTGGGTGACTTTTTTTCCGCAGGCCTGTTGGTATCCCATAGTGATAGTTAGATTATCTATATTTAGTATTTGCTGTTGAGCCCTTTGTTGGCTTTTTATGAGTTTTGATAGGGTGTGTTTGAATTATAGGACTTGCTGTTATTTAGTCCGTTGTGTTGCTATTTAAACTTCTGCCTTGTGTGTTATTTTCTCTAGGCTTAGGTATCTTAGTGAAGTATTTTTTTTTCAAGGGCTAGGCCCGTTTAAGGTAGAGGACCTAGTCCTCTGTTAATATTGCCTTTTTTCTTCATTTTGGTGTTCCCTTTCCATTCTTGCAGGGCTAGGCCCGTTTAAGTTAGAGGACCTAGTCCTCTGTTAATCTTGACCTTGCCTTTTTTGTGTGCTGTGTTCCCCTCCTTTTGGCAGGGCTAGGCCCATTTAAGTTAGAGTACTTAGTCCTGTCTTTGGTTTTTACTGTGGTGTGCTTTTTCTCTTCTCTAAAATAGTTAAGCTCCGTTTTAGTTAGAGGACTTAACTAATCTTCTTTTTGTCCCTTAGAGTTGTTTTCTGCAATTATGTCTAAAGAGTTAAAAGAAAAGGACCATAAACCTTCAAGTTTTAAAAAATTCCAAAAATGCACTCAGAAAATTACCATAACGGACGGGCATAGTGTATGTGTCTATTGTTTGGGGCCATTCACTTACAAGAGACTTGTACTTTTTGTCATTCTTTTAGTTCAAGAGTGATTTAAGAAAGGAAGAACAAGTTGATTTTGAAAGGTCTACTGAAACCATCCTTTGAGGAGGATTTAGGTAGTTCTTCTTCCTCACAATCTACAAGGTCTCCTTCTAGCAGGAAAGAAAAGGCCATCTCCAGTGTCCTCCGAGAAATCTGGACCCCCTGAGAAAATTTCAGAAACCACCAAGGCTCTCACCTCATCAGCTCCACTGCCTTCAGAACCAATTGAGGTTATTACAATTGATATACCTATATCGGCCCCAAGGACTTCGGAGCCGAAAAAAGATTCCATAGCGCGGAGCCAGTCAACAGATATTCCACCAGTCTCCCCTACTCTGAGTTCACCTATTTTTCAGAGATCTCTCTGTCCAACCCTTTCTTCCAAGTCTTCTAGGAGCCTATCGGATGAAGATGTGAAGAGGGTGGTGCACAGACTCTTGAAGGTGGCAGGGCTGGCAAATTTGCTCTCGGCTCCTGCTCAACTGGCCTCGGAGCCGTCCAAGTCTTTGTCAGCCGCTACTGCTCCTCCTCCGAACCTTTCCAGTCTATCAGAGCCAGAATATCCAGTACTGCTTGTAGTAGAAGGCACCCCAGGTGGCCTTACCAAAACCAATATCTGCTCCGACACTCTCGGTGCCATCCGTCGTATCTTGGAGCCAAATTTCACCAGTCGGCCCCGAGGGGGCTTCTCGGACCCAAGCCTCTTCAGTTCCGAGTCTACCTTTCGGTGCGTTGGCTCGCCTGAGCTCAGCTCCTACATTGGCTTTGGAGCTGATCTCCCTGGAACTGGGGGCTACCCCTGCTTCTTCAGAACCGGTGGTGTCCTTGGAGCCAGGGGAGTCGGCCTTTGAGCTGATGAGGAGTATGCTGGCCAAATCTACAACTTTATGCAAGGATGCTGATGTTCTTTCCCCAAAAGCACCAGCCTCTGTCTTGGCGCCACCCTATCCAGAGGACAGCAGAGATCCGCAGCCTCAGGAACACCCTCTGGGTGGCCCCATTCTTCTGAGACCTCCCCAGAATACCCTTCTGAGGAGAAAACATGCAAGAGGAAGCATAGAGACTCCCCTAATGAGTCTGTCATCTCTGACACTGACCTCAAAGAGTCAGAAGGGTCCCCACAGTCATCCTCTGATGATATCACCTTTGTAGATATCCTTGAGATCCTAAAACAGAGAGGTGACTGGACTACCATCACCCCTTCTGATGAGGAGTTGGTGTACCTGAAGGCTTTTGGATCTCAACCTTCAGCCTCTTGGGTGTCTCCACCTTTTGATGAGCTCATGGACCTGGTCAGTCAAAAGGCATGGGAATCACCTGACACCATGGAGCCAGTCCCTAGGAGGTCAAACAAATTTCTGTCAGCCCAAAAGGAAAATGATTTCTTGACAAAAGGTGTGCCGGTAGATGCTATGGTGGTGGCAGCAGTCACTAAGAAGGAGCTTGCAGAGATATCCTCATCTGTCCATCTGCCGAACAAAGCATCTCGAACGATGGACAGATATGGGAAGCGTATTTTTTCTTCAGCGGCTTTTACCCTTAGATCTCTGAATTATCTTACCCATTTTACAAGGCTTCAGAGAGATCTCCTGAAGGAACTAGGAGATACTCTGCAAGGTACTTCAACTGCGGAGGTACCAGAAAAGGTTACCACTCAGTTATCTACCTTAAACTCCATAGTGAACTCCTCCATGAGACTGATATCATACGCAGCAGATGGAGTGAGTAGGGCAGTGGGTTAAGGAGTTTCACTGAGGAGACACTCCTGGATGCTCTTGTGTAATTTTGCAGAACCCTTTAAGTCTACCTTCACAAATGCCCCTTTTGACGGTTCCTCACTGTTTGGACCAAAAGTTAAGGATACACTCACCAGATACGAGCAGGAAGGGAAAACTCTGTCTGCCATTGGAGTACATTTTTCTGTCCCTTCAAGACCCTATCTTAAAGGGCAGAAAGGTGGGAAGATATTGTTCAAGAAATCCCAGAGATTTTTCCCAGACGCACGAGGTGATTCCTTCCCCAGGGGCAGAGGAGGAGGAAATAATGGTAGACGCTGTCCTAGAGGCAGAGTGGTCCAAAGAACCAGGGCGACCCTGATTCCTTTCGCACTCCTGAAAGGAGGCCCAACTGTGCTACTCTGGAGCCAGTCGGGGGACATTTATCTTTGTACCCAGAAGCCGGGCACAACATCACAGAAGACAAGTGGGTACAAAACATAATATCCAGAGGATACTCCATACCCTTTTCCTACTCCCTCCTTGAAACAGGAAAATCCCGGATGTTGCACCCAGTCACAGTGATCAAGCAACTGTAGAGATCCAAAAGTTGCTAAACAAAAGAGTCATCCAAACCATCCCCGCAGGCCAGATAGAATTCGGAACTTACTCGAGATTCTTTTTTAGTACCAAAAAGCACATTGGACTGAATGCCCATATTGGATCTCAGCAAACTAAATGAATTAGTAAAGTAGTCCAAGTTCCGAATGGTGACACTGCAGTCTATACTCCCCCTTTTAAGGAAAGGCAATTGGCTGTGCTCAATAGACCTCCAAGATGCGTAGTACCACATAAAAATGGACAGAGCATCGAGGAGTCACTTACGCTTCTGGCTGGGAGCCAGGCAGTATGAGTTTCGTGCTCTGCCCTTTGGTCTCACTACAGCCCCCAGAGTGTTTACCAAATGCATGGCAGTAGTAATGGCTCACTTGAGACATCTTGGATTACGAGTTTTTCCATACCTGGATACTGGCTTCTAACTGACACCACCAAGCATCTACTTCAACAGGTCAGAGACATGCAAATTTGTGCTCAGCTAGGCATTACAATAAACTTGCAAAAATCTGCCTCATTGCCCTGTCAGCCTGTTAACTTTATAGGTGCAGAAATAGACAACGTTTCAATTATGGTGTGCCTTCCCCCCGACAGAATTGCGAATCTCAAACAACAGATATTGCTTCTTCTTCCCAAACACAAGGTTAAGGCAAAGATATTGCTCAAACTACTGAGAACAATGGCTTCAACTGTAACTCTCGTTCCCTTAGCCAGGGTGCATATGAGAATTCTACAATGGTTACTATTCTCCCAGTGGTTGCTTCAGGAACTTCCTCTATTTCACCTAATCATAATAACAGAAACTTGCAAGAAGGATCTTCGTTGGTGGATTCAATCCTGTGAGTTAACCATCGGGAGACCATTCATTCCACATCTACCTGTTGCTACTGTGACCACGGATACTTCCCAGATAGGGTGGGGGTTGGGGTATTACCTGTGAAAAACAGTCCAAGGCATATGGCAAGAACATAAGGCCAATTTGCATATCAATGTTCTAGAGATGAGAGCAGTACTTCTGGCGTTGCAAGCACTCCACAACTCTCTTCCTCCAGGAACAATTTAATCCAGTTAGGCAATGTCAGTGGTATGGTATATAAACAAACAAGGAGGAACCAGATCATACCCACTTTGTCGAGAGGCTCTGAGGGTTTGGCAGTGGGCAATATCTTCCCAACACTTTCTAGTTGCAACACACATCCCGGGAAAGTCCGATGTGATAGTCGACAAGCACAACAGGGCAAGTTTGATGCCTCACGAGTGGTCTCTGAATCAGAACATAGCGGAAGAGATCTTCTGCAAATGGGGCCAACCTTGCTGCAATCTTTTTGCCACCCCTATGAATGCCAAATGCAGCAGCTACTTTGCCCTAATCCTCCCTCCAGGGGAGTCACCAAGAGACGCACTCGTTGACAATTGGCCCTCGGGACTTCTTTATGCCTTTTCCCATGTTTCCCCTCATATCAAAAGTCATTCAGAAAGCAAAATCCTTGGGAAGCAAGATGATTCTCATTGTTCCATATTGGCCTCATCAGATTTCATTCCCCTTTCTCGGGCCTTATCTACTGGAGGATCCATGGATTCTGAACCCAATTCCAGACCTTCTGACACATGTCAGGAACGCTCCATCCCTCTCTCCACACCCTCAAATTGACAGCTTGGGTGCTCCATTTCCAACCTTAGTCAGGCTTCAGGATTTCACTCCAGCAGTAAAACATATCTTGATATCCTCTCATAAGGTTTCTACCAGAAAACTATATGCTAATAAATGGAAAATATGTTCTTTCTGGGCGCAGACCAGAAACATAGACCCCTTCACTGCCCCAGTTTCTTCAATTTTGGATTTCCTTTCAGAACTCTTCCAACAAGGCTCAACCACTGCCACAATTAAAGTAAAGCTACCAGCTGTCTCCAATTTCCACTTAGGACAGCATACACCTAACTTGATGGTCCATAGACTTTGTAAATCCTTTTTGAAAGGCACTTCTTTATTAAGCCCTCCATTTAAAGAACCTGTCCCATGCTGGGATTTAAACTATGTCCTATCGCACCTAACCTCACCACCCTTTGAACCTTCATCCACTTGCGATCTAAAGTTCCTCTCTTGGAAAACTATTTTTCTGGTAGCCATAACGTCAGCTAGAAGAGTTTCAGAGCTACAAGCACTTTCGGTCAAACCGCCTTATTTGATCTTCCATAAAGACAGGGTTTCGCTTCAAACTAACCCGTCCTTTGTCCCTAAGATTTGCTTCCAATCTAATATTAACCAATCAATTGAACTTCCAGTGTTTTTCCCCTAACCATACCAACAAGGCAGAATACAGACTTCACCAACTTGATGTGCATAGGCAACTGAGGTTCTACCTCCACAGACTAAAGAATTCAGGAAGTCAGATCAGTGATTCATATCCTTTTCGGAGGCAAGAAAGGGTATGCCAGTCTCTAAAATCACATTATCTAATTGACTTTCTAATTGCATAACTTTTATATAATCTTCCAATAACAAAGAACTCCCCTTCAAAGTTAGAGGTCACTCAACCAGGTCAGTAGCAACATCCACTGCTTTTCAGGCCAGAATTTCAATGGACAGTATTTGTGCAGCTGCGACTTGGGCAAGCCCACATACTTTTATTACTCATTACAAAGTTAATTTAGCCTCCAGGGACAGAGCTTCCTTTGGTTCCATGGTGCTCAAGAGTGTATTCCCATGAGCCACCCGAGAAAAAAGGTGCTAGGGATGCTGTCCCACATGTAAGGATGAAGGCGAGATAGAACAACATAACATAAAGAAGTTATGTACTCACCATAACGTTCTATGTTTGTTGTCCATCTCGCCCTTCATTCTTACGAACCCACCCTCCTACCCCCAACCATATAGTCCTAGAGGACCTGGTAAGAAATTTTGCTCTTCCCTCATGTTGGAGACCTTTCACTAATGTTTCTCCTTTACCTGAGGGTACAGTATAACTATTTTCTTTTAAAGTTAGCAGCAAACAAGATCTGAGGATTGATACCACTGCATTATGGGATACCTACCTTGCCACGAGCCACCTTAGAGACTTCAAGCTTTTGTAATCGGCTGAGTTGGAGCTGAGGATTGGCTCCGAACCCACATGTAAGAATGAAAGGCGAGATGGACAACAAACATAGAACATTATGGTGAGTACATGACTTCTTTTTTTCTTTGTTTACTATTGTGTATTCACGGCTCTTGCCTTCTTCCTGGGCATGGCACTACTCCTACCTTTTTTTTTTTAAACAAGAAACATCTTAATTAAATTATCACTTATGATATAGATAATCATAAATTTATAAAAATAAAAACAAACCATATTGACATATTTTTAGTAAAATTTATTATACATCACTTATAATCTGTCCAGGCATTGTCGATCAAACATCACATAGCTCATTCAAATCCTACCTTCTTTGTAAACATCATTCCTCTTCCAAAACATTATTCTGCATGTATTGTTTCCACACTGCCCATTGTTTCTATGTAATTTGCTCCTACCATTTTCTAAAGATCCCATTTCAAGATGTTTTATCTCTGTTACTGTATTCACTACTTCTAGTACAGTTGGATTAAACTTTGATTTCCATTTTCTAGTAATTGCTTTATTTGGCAGCCACCATAATTAGAGTCAGCAAGGCCTTACTATGTCTAGGTAATTCTGATTCTGTTTCATAGCTCAAAAATCATTTCCTTGATTATACCAATTTGCTCACCCAGTATTTCTGATAGTCTACAGGGAATTTTTAAAGTCTGCCAACTCAATACACTCCCAGAAGAATATGTTCCCAATTACCTCTTTCTTCCCCATCACAACTCTAACATTTGCTATCTACCTGTGGAAAAATTCTTTGAAGTCTACTTAGGGTATAAAAATAGCTATGTAAAGACTTCCAAGCAAAGGTCCTAAATCTTTTACACTTTGTTGCATATTTGGGAGACATACATATATCCCCCCAATTGTTTTTTTTTTGTTTTTCTTTGTGAATTGTTTTTCCAGTCTATCTTCCCACTCCTTTCTAATCTGCTCTCATTGATTCTTATACTTACTATGCAATATTTTATATGCTGTACTAATTATCCCTTTTTTAACAGCAGGTTCTGTCTTATTCTACTGAAAACTCTACTGGTGCTGGTCTTTCACTTAGGATCCCCTGTTTCTTTCTCTTTGCCTATACTCTAATATTAATCCTTGATAGGGAAGGCAATCTCTAGCCTGCAACCCAAATAAATTCTTGGCCTCTTCCCATTCTGTTACCTTTTCCTGTCTAATTATTTGCTCCCAGTACCTTGGTTCTTTTGATAATTTTCTCCAATAAATTCCAGCCCACCCTCGCCAATTGTCTGTATCTCTAATTGCAGTCATCCCTATTAGCAGAATCTCCTTTCTCCATTCCCGTGTTGGATTAGTTCTTAGAATACTTTCTGCTACTTTATGAATATAATATTCTGTATGGTTATTATTATTCTTCTTAAGGATTGGCATCCAAAATCCCAGTCTCTCTTTGTTAGCACTCCTCCTACCTTTTATAGGAGAACTCCATGGGCTCCTAGCAGGAGGAGTGCCTGGAAGACACCTAAAGCTTTTGGAAGCTGGCTGGTATAGCTGGTGTGTAAGCTCACACAATTTAGGCTACTACAAAGGTAATGCATTAGAACCATACATCTCAACTCTCCAGATTTCTGCAGAATGTCCAGATCTTTGCCTCATATGTTTGGTCTGTTCCTCATAAATTCTATGATTTTCTGGATTTAGGGTAACACAAACACCAATAATAAAAGTTAAACTGAATAAAAATTATTTTCTGCAGTCAGGAAATCTTCTCAAATTGTTTTTGGCCAAACTATAATACTGCCAGTTGCAACCTGCACTGTTTGCCCTCACTCCCCTACACATATCCCACCCACCCACCTCCTGTACATTTATTTCTCACCTTAGCCCCACCCTCATAAAAATACTACTGATCCACAAAAGCTTCCTCCTGCCAAAACCTAACTAACCAATAACAACCTCTTACATCACCTAATTACTAGAACTGATACTTTGATCCACCCACAAAACAATATTACCAAGCCACAACATTCTCCTCCTGCGAAAACCTGCTTGACCAATAACAATCTCTTACATCACCAAATTAGTAGAATTGGAAAATACTTAATCCCACCCACAAAACAATACTACCAATCCACAGCAACTTCTTTCCATCAAAATCTAACCAACCAATAATAATCTGTTACGTCTCCTCACTATAAGTGACAGTACCAGTACTCTACTCATCACCATCTAAATATGCTGTCCTTTAAAATTTCATCACTCTCCACCATGATACAATGTCTCACTCTTTCCTCCCTCATAGTCATTATTAACCTACTCTACATCTTACCAAACACACAACTCCCTGACTACTTTGCATATTACCAAAAGACACCTAATTACAATGTAACCCCTTCATCCAGCCTGCTCAATATAGGTCCCCACTTATATAGAAAAATCACTGTACAAACCTCATTAAACCCAAAATACACCATGCCTCCAAAAATGTTCAAAGGTATTATCACCAGCTGTTCCACAAAAAATTAAACAACACATTCACATAAGTGACTACTGAATCTACTGATAGCAGCCGACAGTCACCCCCCCCCCCCAGTCATGGACCCTGTCAGACATAAAGTTACTCCACAAATAAGAAATCAACCCTGTCTGAAAACCTAAATTCCTGTCCTGGCAAAATAAGAAGTAGCAAATAAAACTCAGTCTATTCCATATGAACCTCAGAAGCATTGTAAACAAAATTCCAGAACTAAGTGCATGAATAAAATATCATTCCACTGACATATTAGCAATAACAGAGTCATGGCTAAAACCTAATATCAGTAACACAGAAATACCTCCCATCCTGAGAGCTGATAGATTAAATAAAAAAGCAGGATGAGTATAAATAATGTACAACAGTAGCATAAACCTGTCACCCTTCCCATCTTCCATACCCTCCTTCCACAATGCCAAACTACTTCCTAGTAATGTAAAACTAAATGCACATAAAACAATATGTATGGCAGCCATTTATGTCCCACCTGGATACAATATTAGCACATTGAGGGACATCCTATCCTGGCTAAGCCCCACTGGATACACAGAGACAATTATAGTAGGTGATAATACATAGACTGGTCAAGTCTCACCTCTGAGATAACCTGTAGTATAAACCTATACATTTTTATCCAACTTATCACTGATCCTACCAGAATCAACCTGAAATATGGTAAAGCTATCACACTGGATTGGTTATTAACAAGTCCCCTTAACAATATAAGCTCCTACAGCACCTTAGTAAGCACAGTTAGTGACCACCTGCCCATATATGCCACAAGAGAATGGATGGCATCCTTCTCCCAGAGAACATACACCTAAATCCTCTCTCAATATGATCAACTTTGACCCAGAAGTGTTTAACACCTCACAACAGTTTCACAAATGGAACATCCTAAAACTCTTGCCTCTAGATGATGCTGTTGTCTATCTTAATAGTATATTTATTTAACTACTAAACAGCATGGTCCTTCTTAGACTTAAAAGAGTGCAAACAGCCTTGCTCCTTGGCTCACTCCTACCACTAGGAAATTAATGAGGAATAGAGATAAAGCTTGGAAGGCATGGCTCAGTAATAAAACAGAAAACAGCCTTCAATAATGTAAATACATACAAAATAAAGCCAAATGCCAAATCAAACTTGAGAAGAAACTTTATTACTCTAATTTACAGACTAAATGCTACAAAAAGTCTAGACAGTTATGGACTACTATATCTAAAATACTCCTCCCTGGCTCAAATGGACAACCAAACCCCAACCCCCACTGCTCACCAACTGAAAGAGCTAACACTTTCAGTTACCATTTTATCAGTAGCATCACTATACTACTTCACAACCAAACTGAAAACAAAGTGACCTCCTCTACTAATCTGACCAAATCCCACTCAGTCTTGCCTTCCAGTTCAATTAATACTCAGTGTTTCTCTTCTCAACCAGTATCCAACATAACAGTCAAGAAATACCTCAAACAAATTAAACTGAATACACTAGCTCCAGACGGAATTCCTGGAGATTTCCTAAAAATAGCTGCTAGTATCCATTCTCATAAATTGGTCTATTTAGAAATCATATGCCCCGGCTGTAAAAAAAATCTCACAGCATCCCACTTCACAAGGGAGGTAACCTCAATGATATATCCAACTTTAGACCCATTGCTACTCTCTACCCTCTTTCAGAAATCCGTGAAAAATGCATTCATAATCAATTAATGACTCATTTACAAACAACCTCCTTACCTCTACCCAACATGGTTTCAGACAGGGCATAGTACTACCACAGGTCTCCTAAACTTCACCACCACTGTTAACTTAGCCAGAGACAAAGGTCAACTGGTTTCTGTCATGTTTCCGGGTCTGTCTAAAGTCTTGGATAACATTTTCCATACTTATAAAACAGCTGTCTTCACTTGGCCCATCAAACACATTCATCATCTGGTTCTGTAACTGTCTTTCCTATAGTTATCCAGTATTTTAATTGAATGAATTCCTGCTCTTTCTTCTGGGCTCCATATTGGGGCCACTACTTTCCAACATATTTACCAACAACCTACACTCTGCCAAATGGCAAGCATCCCTCATAAATATGCAGACAACTCTGCATTAATCCATTCTGCCAGTAACCCCTTCACTCTACAACACATCATCCAAGAGTCGTTTTCATCAGTTGAAAGCTGGCTCAATAACTCCCAGCTTCTACTAAATGCCCCGAAAAAAATCACAGCTGCTATTATTCCTCCTAAAATCCCTAATATGCCTCAAGCATAATTTCTCAATAACAGCCTCTGATAACACACCTATAGAAGTCATTCCTCATACCAAGCTACTGGGCATGACAATTGGTAATAACCTGAAATTTGACTTACACATGCAAAAAGTTATCAAAAAACTCAACAAAATTTAGGGATACTCTGTAGAACAAAGAATGACTTAACTGATTCATCCAGGAAACTCCTGGCCTCAACACTCAAATATGAGTCTCCAGTACTGCCTAACCTTCAAGCTGCCATTCAAAATAAATTAAACCAGTGCTACAATAAAATAGTAAACTGTGCTACTAACTAATCAAACAAAACCCATCACTATTTAGCCCTAAACAGCTTGATTGGCTTGAATTACCCAAGCAACTCAGTTACACCCAATTAATCCTAGTCCACAAATTAATATACAAACCACAACAAAGCAAAGCCCTATTAGACTTATTGCATACATACACCCATGCTGGGCCACTTAGATCTGAAAACAAAATGCTCCTCACAACCTACAAACCCAGACTTGTCAGGAGGAATCCCTCTGTACTCCATTTATGTAACCCACTCCTGGAACTCTACCCCCCTTATCTATTAAACATACTAGCAACCTTTCCAATTTCAAGACCAATTTAAAAAGACATATATCTGACATCTATCTGTACCTGTACCTGCACAATCCTCAAAACAGATGCATGATTACCTGCTTACTATAAGTATGCCTTTGCCACTTTGAATTCACTAACACCTCCATATCTTAATAGGTAGTAATGGCCTAACATCAAAAGGAGCTCTCACTTTAATGATATCATACCTCTAATGTATACACTTCTGCCTCTTCTGCCAACCCTTGCTACAATTTATTTCCTCTGTAATGTCCTTCCATAAGATAACATTCTCATCTTTCTAATAATAATCAGCTGTCTCTTCACATCCTTAATTTTTCCACCTGCACATTACCCCTCCTCATCTCATTCTATTACTCTGTCTCTTTTGGCAGCAGAATATTCTATGATTTGTCACTTCCATATTTTTATGTATTTTTATTCATTCATTTATTTATTACATTTGCTAACCTGCTTGGTCTGACTGGGCCAGAAGCCCGTTTTCAGTGGAGGCCCAGGGAGAAAAGCTCAACATACAGTAATACAGCATACAGCAACAATAGTACTTTTATAATACAGTAGTTGGTTTATAATATGAACAGTGTAAACAGTATACAGAGTCTCTAGTGGAAGGACAAGCCATTCTTAAACTTATACAGAAATATAAAGTACAAAGACTAGTGTATACAGTATAAATTCAGAGACAGTATGTATGTATATCAACAGTGAAATAATGACAGGGAGTTAATTGCTATTTCAGATGTTAAGTACAGTATGAGTCAGCAGAGATAGCAGAGAGATGGAGGGAGTGTAGTAGAAGGTTAGAGTAGAGGTTAAGCTAAGGTACAGGGAGGTAGGAAGAAATTAGCCTGGTGCATAGCAGGAACAGATCCAGTGTTTGGCTTAGGTAGTTCTTTAAGAGTTGTTTAAATTCATGGTGGTTAGGATTTTGTGTGATGGGTTGTGGAAGGGTATTCCATAATTTGGCAATTTTGTGGAAGTAAAGGGAGTTACCATGGTAATTGTGGGTGCGGGATCCCTTTAGCATAAGCTTGATGGAGGGTCAGAGAAAACCGGTATTAGTATTGGGTTGGACAAGATTAGAGGGTGCGGGGCAGTTGCTGGGTTGGTATATAATTTTGTGGGCCATGGCCATTTGGTTGAGGGATAAAAGATTAGGGAGTTCTAGCCAATTGAGTTGGGAGAGGGCAGTGCAGTGGTGAGTCCTGTATGGCTGATTGGTGGCAAACTTGGCTATTTTGTTATAGCAGGATTCTAGGTTATTGAGTTCAGTCTTACGTAGGTTTGTGAATATGTGAATGTCAATGTGGGAGGGTGGAAAGCAGGTGTGATCGAGCAGTGGCTAGTCTGGCATTCTGAATAAGGTATGGTTTAGCTCTATAGAGGGTGCCAAGTTTAGCATGAACTTTTTTGATAGTCAGAGAAATATGCTTGTCAGATTTTAGATTCTTGTCATTTATGATGACTAGAAGATTGGTGTGGTTAGTGGGTTCAATTTTGGTTCCGTTAGAAGACAGGATTGAGAGAGGGGACCATCTAGGTTTTGATATTTTGTTTCTGAAGATTATAATCTTAGTATTGTTTGGATTAAGAATGAGTTGATGCTCAGAGAAGTGTTTTTCTATGTCCTGAAAGGAGTTTTGCATTTTTAGTTGAAGTTCTTGTGGTGAGGGGGCTGAGCATATAAGTGTGGAATCATCAGCGTACTGGACAATGGTGCCAGTTGAGTTGCAGAGCTGAGGTCGTTTGTAAATATGGTAAAGAGGAGGGGTCCAAGGGTGGAACCTTGGGGTACACCTACTGAGATGGGGAGTAACGGGGAGAGACTGTTTGGAAATACTAAAAATGACTAAATAACCATCAGAACACCATTATAACTCCCATTGGTTGCTTTCTGATGATAGGAAAAATAACTATGAAACCAGGTTAAGGATGCCATGGTGAGGCCATGGGATGCGAGTTTGTCTAAAAGTAGTTGGTGAGAAACGGTGTCAAAGGCTTTGGACATATCAGGAAAGATAAAAGAGACATTGTGACCTTCATTTAGCAGATGATTAATGGTGTTGGTGAAATATAATAGAGCTGTGCTAGTACTATGTTTAGGCCGAAAGACATGGTGGGCGCTAGATAGAAGGTTGTGAGTAAAAAGGTGGTGAAGGAACTGATTGTGGATGCATTTTTCTAAGATTTTTGCAAGGGGGGAGAGGATAGCTGTGGGGCAGTAGTTAGTTAGTTCCCTGGAGGGTCCATCTTTGTGGAGGGGAATGATGTGGGATACTTTCCAGAGAAGAGGGATGTATTGCTCTGTAATGGTACGATTGATCAAGATGGATATGGGGTAAGTGATAGAAGGTGCAGCAATCTTTAGAAATTTGTTAGGGAGGTGGTCAGCTGCTAGACAGCAGGGTTTTAGCTTGGTTAGGATTTTTTTTATGTAGCTTTTTTGAATGGTATGAAAAGTGAGGGGGTTTTGGTTGTTTGGGGTAGGAGTGGGAAGGGTAAGAGGCTTGGTGTTCTGGGAGACCAGTAGGGTGGTTATGGACTTGATAAAGTGGGAGTTGAATTGAGGAGCTATAGGGGTGGTGGTGGGGTATGACTGGGGCTAAAAAGGTAGTTGATGCTCTGCCAGAATTTGCGGGGATTGTTTAGGTGCTTTTGTTGACTGGTTTGGAAGTAGGTTTGTTTGTCCTTTTTGATTTGTTTCTTAGCTAAATTCTGAAGTTGTAATCTGGTAGGTTGACCAAGCTCTATCTCTATGTTTAAGGAGTAGCTTGGTGTCATTTGATAGCCAAGGTAGTTGCTTGGCTCTTAGGCATACTTTTCTAGTGGGAGCAAGGTTATTAAGTATGTTAAAGTAGGTGTTGTTGAAATATTGAACAGCTAGGTCTAATTGGAGGTGTTTAAGTGGTGTCCAGTCATTGTTGAAGTAATAGGGCGAAGGTAGATGGGGAGAAAATGTATATTACTTATATAATATATTATATATATATATATATATATATATATATATATATATATATATATATATATATAATATATTACATATATTATTAGAAATGTATCCAACATTTTGAATAACTGTATATCATTTTACTTGAAGTAGGCTATCCATTTCTGCAAAGTATCTTGCTACTTACAGTACATATTGTATTCATGTTCACAATTTATCCTAGCAATAGTCTGTAAATGTATTTCAGTCTCATGTGAGGGCTCTTATCCCGTGTATACAAGATATACCGCAATCTATTTTAAAATATTTTATCTGTTGTGGGGATTTTCTCACCTTGTATATAATTACTTAGCAATGTTAAGTGTTTTTGAATCTCAAAATGGGCCAATGGCTCAATCAGACTTTCCCGTTTACCAAAGGAGAAATAAGTAAAAAATTTAAATCACTAAATAATAACAGACATTTGAGTTTCAGATTTCATATCCATTAGAAAATACATGACAATACAAAACCTACTATTCTATCAACTTTTTAGTTTCCAAGAACAGTATTTAAAATTTTTCCCTGATTTTGAATTATGTGTGGCTTTGTTCAGATTTCTTGAGCTTAGAGGTTGAGAGGTATGATGAGAACATCTGCTGTTTTGTTAAGTTTACTTAGACAACTTTACTTTCTTCTACAAGATTCTTGTCCATAGTAGAAGATTTTATGATTATCTCATGTGATGTGGTCCATTCCAATCCATTTTAATTAATTTAATTCCAGAGATGCCAATATTTATTCTTGTCATCTCATACTTAACCACATCAAGTTTTCCTTGGTTCATAGCTCATACATTCCATGCTCCAGTAAGTTCCTTGCAGCATCAGACTTTCCTTCCATTGTTGAATGAATGACCAGAAAGGCAGTTTGTGTAAAACATGGGTTAAATGCATCAAATGAGTTATGGATCAGATTTGTCTCACAGAATAAGCTTTAACCTCAAGCTAAATGGCATGAGATAAAGCCATACTGTTACATTATTCATTGTAGAATTTACAGAATACTATCAGAGGGGATTGCCTTGTATAAGACTGTTTGCATCTTAGTTCTCTGGGAATGCTTGTTTAATCACTGTAATGTGTCAGCTTCCTGCCTGTCTTAAGTCCCTGTGAAAGAGAAACCAGATATCCCTTGTGGTGTTGTTGCCCTAAGTCATCATTGTCATATTATACAAAGACAATAGTATGGCCCATGCATCTTTTAGTAAATGTGATATGGACAAGGAAATACTTATCCATGTATTTAAATAGCCTTGTGATGTAAGGGATCCTTGCCTCTCTCCATGTAGATAGTATACACAAAAGTAAATGGCTCTGAGCTACTAATGAGTTGCATTCTGTATTCCTGGGTTTGCTTCATTTAGCTTCTACTTAAGATTGCATGACTCTGCAAATCTCTGCTGGAGGAGAGTGTCCATGTATACTCAAAAAATGGCACTTGCCCAGTTAATCAAATTTTTTTACAACAAATAAATCAGTATAAAAAATGCTCATACCCAATTTCCCAACACCGAAAGAGTGAACAATCTTCAGATTTCTTCTGCGTTGCTGAATTAGCTGTCAGTAAGAACACTTTACTGACTGGGTTTTGATTTAGCATGGAGTTCAATGATGGTAAAGTGACTTTAGGAAAGTATGTATGTTTTTTGTCTGTGGAGATGGCAACCTTGATTACAAGTGGTGCTTAAAGGTACAAAACTGGAAATCAGAGCCAAAGGTAACATGTAACTAGACCACAATGAAATGTATTTTTTCATCTAGGAATGGAATACAAGGCAGAATTTATCAAATGTGCTGTTCATAATAATGTTTGCTAAACAGCTGTTAACTCATATCTAATGCCAGTCTTTGAAATAAGTGCCATTCCCTTTCTCATTAATAGTTGGCACAAGCTGCCTTTATACCACCTTGCACTAGCTTTTGTGCATTTGGCTTAATATAATGCAAAGTTTAAGGGGTCCTGTTAAGTACTGTATAATGTCAAATAGAAATAGTCTTGTTTTTCTGCAGATATTTTGCTTCATAATTGTGTAATCTAATGAAAAGATCACAATTATCATACAGTAATATAATTACAGGGATATGCTCAAGGTTTAAACCATCAATGCAATTTTGTATAGCTTTTGTTTATTTTACTTGTGGTTATATTTCTAGATGAAAATAACTAGTCTTTTTTAATCTATGAATTTTTAATTTCTCCCACCAGGCCAAATACAAGCGTTATTTTGGACATTCTGCTCATGTAACCAATATACGCTTTTCTCATGATGATAAATATGTAATCAGCAGTGGAGGTGATGACTGCAGGTAAGAAATTAAATGCTACATAAACCATAGAAAATAAACTACTGAAAGTAAAATAAACACTCAAGACTTCAAAGCAAGCAGTTTATTCCCCTGGCACCACAGCCCACCGGCCTTTTGGGAGGATAAAAAGCAAAAAGAAAGCATCAGTATGTACAGTTGCCAAAGAAATTAAATATTATCTGAATAAGACAGAAATGTTGCTGAAAGAAATGTAGTAAAAATGTAGTCAAAAATATTTTGCTATTGCTGAAAGAAATGTAGTAAAAATGTAGTCAAAAATATTTTGCTAACACTGCATGCTTACCATATGACACAGAAAGAAGGTGAAAGTTGAAATACACCTAATGTACCTTAATTTATGTCAAATGAAATGTTTTGATAAAACAGTAAAGGTCTCCACAACAGGGCTGGAAGTCATAAATAAATTGTACTTCTGTGCAAGCATTGTGTAGCAGTGTCACTATGCAGTAAAACAGGGAGGCTCTGAATATTCAAATGAAACCATACAGTGGTTAAGAGCAGCTAGTTGCACCTTATGGTATATGAAAGAGACAAGCAACACAGTAGGTACACAAGTGGACCTAGCTGTGCAGTGAAACTGTGCAACTGTACATAGCCAGAGAGTGAAATAGTGAAATACTTATAAAGAAATGCAAGACACAAGCCATAGTGTTGCCAGATGCTAAAGTCTGCAATCACACAAGCACAGAAAATGTGAAACAGACTGATATATCTAAATGTAAAGCACTGCTTGTAGCAGCTGAACTGTGCATATTACTGTGTCTTTCAACAAAATGGCAGCATGCTCTACATGAGTCTAATTATTTATTTTTTATTTTTATTTAACATTTGTTGATCAGGAAAGTCCAACTAGGTTCCACAGATCCTGTTTTCAGCGGAGGCCCGGGGAGAAACACTCCAGAAGCATGTCTTTAGAATGTGGGAGGAAACCGGAGTACCCGGAGGAAACCCACGCAAATGCAGGGAGAACATGCAAACTCCACACAGAAGGCACCCCAGCCGAGAATCGAACCGTAGAACCTCTTGCTGTGAGGCGACAGCATTAACCGCTGCACCACTGCACTGCCCATATAATTAGTCATATATTATAAGTTAGTCATATATTATATACAGCTGCAGTGCTAATGGGAGTCATAAAAGGGGTGGAACAGGGTGTACAGAAAAGATAGCACCCTCCACTTTCTGAGAAAAAAAGGAGAAGGGGTGAAAGGGAAAGCAGGGTAAGAAAAGGAGGTAGGGTATTATGTGGTGGCAGACATACAAACAGAACAGCACAGACAATGGGGTAATGGATGAGGAAACATTGTGTGCACAGAGAAAGACAGAAGGGAGGATAGAAAATGGTGATAGGGAAGGTTGAACAACTTCCAAGGTATGGCTTAGGACACAATAGGAAAAGAGCACATATGTTTAAGGATGTGGTGAGGTGTGAGCAGCTAGTGTATCATTTCCTATCCTAGTAGAGAGGGACATTGCAGGGAGCCATCCCCCACATCAAGAACAGTGTGGCCGATGGTATTGGCCACACCCTTCCTTGGTGAACCAATGATAGGGGCCAGCCATTTGAGAAAATCAGCAATATACTCCAGAAGATTGTCTATGTGGGGCATATATCTGCCCACTGCCCTCTCCATTGCAGCCTCTACCACATGCTACAGCCGTGGCTTTCCCACTTCAGTTAAAATAAGCAGACTGCCTGCTGGTGAGAGGCCAGTACACATCTGTAGGAGAGGCACTCCTAGACTCATCATCCTGATACACCTCAGCTACACTCTCAGCAAGGAAGGACAAGGTATGGGGCATCTGCAGAGCAAATATATCATACAGACTTGCAGTGAGAAGACAAAATGGTAAGGTGTCCATAAATGAATCTGCCTTGACTTTGAACTGAATATATTTAACAGATGTGTTCAAACAACATGAAAAACTTCAGAGATACATAACTAAAACATCAATGGCCTCAAAATCTTAGTTATTAGGAGAGATGTGCAGCCCTTTCTTTGCACTCAGTCTCTTACAGACTCCTCCATGGAGATCTATGTCTAGCCTTTTGTGCCATGAAATATCCAACCCTATTTGACCTCCCACTACTTTGCAGAGATAATGGTAAATCAAATACTCAGTGAAAGGAAATAAACCTTCATCAGCAAATAAATAGGACACATCATTGTGATAGATTAATTTTCCAACATATCCCTCACCTCTAGAACAAATTTCCGCTGCATGTCAAGCAGAGTAGCACCCTTGCCACCTTCAATGTAAACCTGGATAATTGGATGGGCAGCCTCAATTTCTCTCCTGGTCACTCTCTTCTTTTGCCCTCATTGAGGCTAGATGGAAATTCTAAATACTTTTTTTTGGCTTGGAATGATGTGCAGACCAACTGCTTAGTACTTACCTATGAACCTATGTCGACACATATGAGAAGGTGATAGAATATACATTGTGCACTGCATATGCTGAAAAAGAAAGAGCACATTACAGAACAGTGATAACTGTAAGGTGAGATACTAGAACAACAGTTACATTGCCATATTTATTTTCTATTAGATGTGTGACAGGCCGTGTCCCATGCACAGAATATAGCGCTAATAATGCATTTGCAGTCTGTGGTAGTCTGAGTGAGTTTTTCCAGTAAAGCCTCTAAGTGTTTTATTTTTCTCCTCAAAAAGGTTTAATTCCTAGTTCTTAACCTTAATTGACATAATGTTTCCTAGTTTAAATATGCAACTGAAAGCAGAATACAAGTAAAACACAGTGTAAAGAAAATACACCAAAATACACTAAATAGAAGAAGGCAATGAAACCATACAAATTACAAGAATGCAGAAACAATTCAGAAACAAACTAACCTTTGCTTCACAGCAGTCTATGGCAGAGTCTTAAGTGAGACTTTCCAGTAAAGCCTTTAAAGGTCATGTCTAAAGGGGTGAAATGACCTTTGGTTTTTGCATAAAAAAGTGTTTGCTTACACCTTTATGCACGTGAACAGTTTTTTTAAGCAAAGAGCAAAGGTAGTTTCACTCCAGTTTACAAATAAAAATGACAAACATTGGTTCCATAAACACAGCTCTGTAAGTTTAGACTTCCGGATTCAGAAGTAATTTTTAAAAGTAATGTTATTTAATTATTTATTGTTATTTAATGTTATTTGTAAACTGAAGAAAAACAAACTTTTTGTATTTAAAAAAGGAAGGTTGTTTCACCCCTTCAGACATAATCTTTAAATATTTTATTTTACCTCTTAAGTAGAAGGTTTAGTTCCTAGCTCCATAATCAGTTCACAGGTAATTAAGCTTAACTGACCTGTTATAATTACTATATAACTCACAAGAGACACAGCTGTGGTCTCTTTCTGAGTTAAATGTGCAATTAAAAGCAGAATACAAGTAAAACACAATGTAAAGAAATAAACCACAATATACAAAATACAAAATAGAAGAAAGCAATACAAATTACAAAAAAGCAGAAACAAAGTAACTTTTCTCTCAAAGCAATCTATGAGATAGTCTGAGTGCGCTTTTCCAGTAAAGCCTGTAAATGTTTTATTTTACCTCAGAAATAAAAGGTTTAGCTCCTAGCTTCACCCTTATTCACATGTAATTAAGCTTAAATTACCTCTTCTAATTTCTGCGTGACTCACAACAGACACAGCTGTACTCTTTTTCATACTTTAAATATGACATTGAAAGCAGATTACAGGTAAAACATACTGTAAAGAAATACACCAAATATGTTAAATAAAGAAAGCAATGAAGCAATACAAATTAGAAGAAAGCAGAAACAAACTGAACTTTCCCTCAAAGCAATCTATGGCAGAGTCTGAGCTATCTTTTCCAGTAAAGCCTTTAAATGTTTTATTTTACCCATTAAATAGAAGATTTAGTTCCTAGCTCCACTCTCAGCTGTCAGGGAGTTAATCATAACTGACCTGTTCAAATTTCTGTTGACTCACAAGAGATACACCTGTGGTCTCTTTCCTAGTTTGAATACTCAATTGAAAGTAGAATACAAGTAAACCACAGAGTAAAGCAAATACACTGCAATATAGAAGAATCCAATGAATCAATACAAATGGCAAGAAAGCAGAACCAAACTAAAGTTTCCCCTCACACCAGTCTATGGTGGAGTCTGAGTGTACTTTTCCAATAAAGCCTTTAAATGTTCCCAGCTCCACCCTCATTTCATGGGTAGTTAACCTTAATTGTATTTTTCTAATTTCTGTGTGACTCACAAGAAACAGCTCTGGTCCCTTTCCTAGTTTGAATATGCAATTGAAAGCAGAGTGCAAGTAAAACACAGTTTGAAGAAAATATACCACAGTATACAAAATAGAAGATGACAATGAAGCAATACCAATTACAAGAATGCAGAAACAAACCGACCCTCACAGCAGGCTGTGGCAGAGTATGAGTGAACTTCTCCAGTAAAGTCTTTAAGTGTTTTATTTTATCCCTTAAATCAAAGCATTTGTTCCTAGCTCCACACTCAGATCACAGCTAATTAACCTTAAATCCATCCATCCACAACCCCCTTTTCCCATTTTGCATGTGTTACTTCAGCGTTGACAATCATCTCGATCGAGCCAAGGTTTACACCACCGGGTGGCTAGCCCAGCCACAGTAGTTCATTCATACCATACACTCGCACACACACTATCACCTACAGCCAATTTAGAGTACCTAATCCACCTACTGCATGTCTTTAGAATGTGGGAGGAAATCGGAGCACCCAGAGGAAACCTACATTACTACAGGGAGAACATACAGACTCCGCACAGAAGGCACCCCAGCTGAGAATTGAACCTTAGAACCTCTTTCCATGAGGCAATAATTCTAAGTGCTGCACCACCATGGGCTAATTAAGCTTAAATGACCTATTCTAATTTCTGTGTGACTCACAAAAGAAACTGCTGTGGGCTCTTTACTAGTTTAAACATGAAACTTGAAAGCAGAATACAAGTAAAACAGTATAAGAAATGCACCACACCATATATAAAATAGAAGAATGGAATTGTAATGAAACAATAAAAATTATAAGAAAGCAGAAACGAGCTAATCTTTCCCTCACACCAGTCTCTCGCAGAGACTGAGTGAAGTCTTCCAGTAAAGCCTTTAAATGTTCTTTTTTAACTCTTAAATTCAAGGTTTTGTTCCTAACTCCACCACAGTTTCATCATTTCACAGGTAATTAACCTGTTCTAATGTCTGTGTGACTTGCAAGAAAAACAGCTGTAGTCTCTTTCCTAGTTTAAATATACAGTTGAAAAAGCAGAGTGTAAAGAAAATACACCATAATACACAAAAAAGGAAGAAGGCAATTAAGTAATACAAATTACAAGAAAGCATAAACAAACTGACATTTCCATCACAGTAGTCTATGGCAGAGTCTGAGTGAGCTCAGAGAGTATTTCATCAAAGGGCGGTGTCGTTTAAGCTAGAAGAAAGAAGGGTTGTACTTATCAACAGAGTTGTTTTGGCGCCAAATACTGTTTAAATACCAAGATCATTTTTAAAAGCAATGTTCTGAGGAAGTCTGCAATCGGCAGATGAAAGCGCTTAACATTGATCCATTTGTGTTTTGTGTGTGCTTCATGTGGACCTATTGTGCAGTGTTGCTTATTTCACATTAAAAGCTTTTGTGGTGGACATCAGAGGATCTGCGGAACCTTTATTGCCGTTTTCCAGTTAGCCGGCTTATCCGAGTACTGAGTTGCTTCATACTTCATTGATTTTCCTTGTACTATATGTGACAACTTTTCTAATAGAACTTTGTTAGAAAGGAAAAATAAGCTGATACTGAAGGCACTTCTAAAATCTCCCTTTTCAGAGGCTATTTCTGGGTCAGAGGTTTCAGCCCCTCCTAAAGCCCATAAGAAAATGGATGTTTCTACTAAGGCTAAATTCTTGCCTTTGTCCCTGGCTGGGGACTGTCACCAACCAAAATCTAAAAAGGCTAAAATTTCAGCTCCGGAGCTCTCTCAGTCTGCCCCAGTGCTTTCGGTGCCCAGACCTTCGGCACCGAGACCTTCGGCTCCATTAGTGATTTTGGCTCCGTCCTCTTCTGCAGCCTTCTACATATCGGCACCGAGGGGCTCCTCGGTTCAGACCTTTACCACTGTACTGGCACTGACCGGTCAGTCGGCGCAGATCTTGACAGCATTGGAATCGAGATCTTTGTCAGAACCGAGGCCTTTATTACTGACTCCAGTTTTGTCGGTTCCAGTTTCGGCACTGACAACCACTTTGGCACCGATCCCTGTGTCAGTGCAGACAATGACATCGGCACCGATGACTTCTTAGGTGCAGACTGTAGTAGTTCAGTCTTTCTCTGCACCATTGTCCTTGGTGCGATCAGATGAGATGGGCACCGAGTCTGCCTCTTTTGTGGACAGGCCTGTTTCTCCCTCAGTCTCTGTGAGGTCCACTAGAAGTCTTTCTGAACATGATGTGCTGCGTCTTGTGGACCAGGCATTCTTGGCCAGAAGTATTCCACCCCCCCAGGAACTATCCTTCCTTGAGAGGTGATCACCCATCTTCAAAGACACCTTCTTATTCTCCTCCTTCATTGCCTTTGAAGTCCATGGATATAGTACAGTCTTCCCCTTCTGCGGTTCCCTTTATGGATCTCACTAAGGAACCACAGTTGCCTTCATGGCAGGAAAGTTTTGCTACAACCCAGCATGTCAGCTGTGATACGCAGAGCTTGCTGCTCCACAGCCATCCAGGGACCCCGAGTCGACAGGCTGAGCCACTTACGGGAGGAGTGCCCCCTGTCCTTGACATACACTCCTCTCCGGGTGGACCAGCCTTCCAACTGATGGAGAAGGCTTTTGCTGCTGCTGGCGATACCGGACTGTCTATACCTACGCCCTCCTCTGGTACACTGGTTTCACAAGTCGCACCTAGCCGACACCGGGAGCAAGGGCCTCAGGACATATTCCCTCAGGAATCCCCTTTTCCATTGTCTTTCCCAGCTTCTCCCGCTGAGGAGGTCCTCCGGAAAAGTTTGTGTAAGAGGAAGCACATGGACTCCACAGAGGAGTCTCTCACCGAAGACACAGATTTTGATGAGGGGGAAGGATCCCCTCGTTTACCCTCTGAGGTATCCTTTGGCGATATCCTTGAAATCCTGAAACAGAAAGGTGACTGGAAGCCCTCTAATCCGACCCTTGAGGAATCTGTGTTCCTGCAGGCTTTTCGCGCCCAGCCCCCTACCTCCTGGGTTACTCCACCTGCTGATGAACTTGTCAAGTTCATCGAGCAGCGTGCTTGGAAGGCCCCTGATACTGTTGAAGCTATTCCCCAGAGGCCAGATAAGATCTTATCCCCTCCTGCTTCAGATCCCCAGTGGTCCAAAGGTCTTCCTGTAGATGCTTTGGTGGTGGCAGCCGCAACAAAAAAGGATCTGGCAGAAGAAGAAAGCCAGACTGTCCATCCGCCTAACAGAGAGTCCCGGGCCCTGGACAGACTAGGGAAGCACACTTTTGCTTCAGTGACCTTTGCTATCAGGTCCCTGAATTATATGGCACATTTTAACAGGCTTCAAAGGGATCTGGTTTCTGAGCTCTCTGAAACCTTGGCTGGTGCAGTGTCTGATGAGGTTTGTGACAAAGTGGCCTCTCAGCTGGCCACCATTGAGTCTATATCTAACTCCTCTATGCGATTGATATCTCACGCATCAGAAGGAGCAGCTGGAGCGGTGGGTTCAGCTGCGGTCTTGAGACGACATGCCTGGATGCGCTTGTGCAACTTCGCGGAACCTTTTAAGTCTTCCTTTCTTAATGCCCCCAGTGAGCCCTCCTCATTGTTTGGGCCCAAAGTTAAAAGCACACTGGCCAGATGTGAACAAGACGTAAGACCCTTTCTGCCATAGGTGTCTGTTATTCTTCCCCTCAACGTGCTTTCTCCCGAAACCAAAAGAGTGGGAAGATATGGTTCAAGAAATCTCAGGGTCCTTTCCGCGACACACAGACCGGGTTCTCCCTCAGAGCCCGTGGGGGAAGCTCACAGGGAAGATGCTTCTTTCGGGGCAGAGGGGGACCACGTAACCAGGGTTCCAGGGATTCTTTCCCTGGTCAGTCCTACCAGCGGTCCTGAAGAGTGGCCCAACTCCTTTCCTCTGGAGGTAGTTGGGGGATGTTTCTCCTTGTACCCTTTTGCCTGTCTAACCATCGCCACCAATTCTTGGGTACAAAGGATCATAACCAGAGGTTATCATATCCCCTTCGATCTTTGTCCCTTCCCTTCAAAAAATCTTCCCGACGTTCCACCCACTCAAAGGGGAGAAGCAGCACTAGAGATAGAAAAGCTGCTAAGAAAAAGAGTCATCCAAATAGTCTCTCCAGACCAGATAGGATCTGGATTCTACTCAAGACTAATTTTGGTGCCAAAGAAAACCAGGGACTGGAGACCAACTTTGGATCTCAGTGTATTGAACAAGTTTGTGAGAGTGCAAAAATTCCGGATGGTCACTATACAGTCTATCCTCCCACTTTTGGAAAAAGACGATTGGATGTGCTCTGTAGATCTTTAAGATGCGTACTACCACATAAAGGTGGACAGGCCATCAAGAATATTTCTGCGCTTCCGTGTGGGAGCCAGTCACTACCAGTTCAGAGTACTGCCCTTCAAACTCTCTACAGCCCCCAGAGTGTTCACAAAGTGCATGGCAGTTGTCACAGCTCACTTGCGATTTCAAGGATTCCAGGTGTTTCCATACCTAGACGACTGGCTCATTTCCGCCCCCACCAGACATCTACTGGAAAAAGCCCTGGCATACTCTCTCCTCGCTGCTCAAAGGCTAGGCATAACCATAAACTGGCAGAAATCCAATCTCACTCCATCTCAGTTGACAGAATTCATAAGGGTTATCTTGGACACAAAAAAAACTGCAGAGCTGCTATTCCAGAGCACAGAAATTTAAGGATAAAGCAACAACTAATTCCAATCCTTTCAAAGGAAAAATCCACGGCTCACTCGGTTTTACAGCTGTTGGGTTCCATGGTAGCCTCCATCAACATTGTTCCCCTGGCCAGGTTTCACATGAGGCTTCTACAATGGCTACTGCTCACCCAATGGTATCCTTTTCAGCATCATCTTTCAGCCATGATTTGAGTAACCCACAGGTGCAAACAGGATTTAAATTGGTGGATGACACACAATCTCTCTCAATGGTCTCGCCCCTTTTCCCCCAGCAACCCAAGGCCACAGTGACTATGGATGCCTCCCTGATGGGGTGGGGGGGGGGCTATGTCAGGGACAGACAGTCCAAGGCACTTGGTCACAACCGGAGGCCCATCTGCATATAAATGTTCTAGAGCTGAGGGCAGTGCTTCTGGTGTTGCAAGCATTTAATCCCCTGCTGCCGTCTGGGACAATTGCGTTTCAATCAGACAACATGGCGGTGATCTGGTACATCAGCAAGCAAGGTGGAACCAAATCTTACCTCCTTTGTCGAGAGGCCATGAGGATATGGCAATGGGCAATGGCTACCAACTGTTTTCTTCTAGCAACGCACATTCCCAGGAGTTCCAACATGATAGCAGACAGACTCAGCAGGTGCATTCTGCAACCTTACGAGTGTCCCTGAATCCCTTGATAGCGGTGGAGATCTTCCACCGCTGGGGCCATCCTTGCTGTGACCTCTTTGCATCCCCAGCCAACTACAAATGCAGCAACTACTTCGCCCTGATTCCCCCTCTGGGGCAGTCACCCAGGGATGCTCTAGTCCACGATTGGCCCTCGGGTCTTCTCTACACATTTCCAACCTTTCTTCTCATTCCCCAGTTTCTGAAGAAAGCCTGGTGGTTGAAGAACAAGGTAATCCTCATAGCGCCATATTGGCTACAACAGATTTGGTTCCCATTCCTTTGGCCTCACCTACTAGATCGACCATGGATCCTCCATCCAATCCCGGAGTTGATCTCACACCCACAGAACCTGATTCATCCCAGCCTGAACAGCCTTAAGCTAATGGCTTGACTACTCCAATTCCCTTGATTGCCAGGCAGAGTGATCTTTCTTTACCAGTATGTGATATTCTCATTGCTTCTTATAAGTCCTCCACTAGAAATACTTATCTGAGCAAGTGGAAAAGATTTACCTGTTGGCTGAAAGATAAACAAGTAGACCCCTTTTCAGCACCAGTGTCGATAATACTAGACTATCTGGCCGACCTGTTTCAATCGGGTCTATCGGCCTCTACCATTAGAGTTCATTTAGCTGCAATTTCTAATTTTCATGAGGGTGTCCAAGATTCCTCTCTTATGTCCCATAAATTGTGCAAGACCTTCATAAAAGGTGTGAATAATCTGAAGCCACCTTTTAGAGAACCTATTCAACCATGGGATTTATCATTAGTTCTACAAGCTCTGACAATGGCACCTTTTGAACCAGCCTCTTCTTGCAACCTCAAGTATTTGTCATGGAAAACCTTGTATCTGAAGTAGGAGATTCATTTGTCTGCAACCTGTGGGTTATGGATCCGATATCGGATCCGAACCGGCATGGTTTACCAGCTATGGATCCAAGCTCTCAGCTCCTCCCCTCACCCATAATGCCCTGCTCTACCCTCATGACCTCAGATCTCGTTTGCCGCGCATGGTGACCAGATTGTTTTTCCAGCTCTCCAGCTAAGTGCTATATTCAGTGTTTAAATTAGTCAAATTTAAAAATTTTTGGTTAATTTTGTGTGAAAGTGTAGGTTTCCCTCTTGTATTATTACTTTTTTAGAGTTTAATCTTAAATTTATATCCCTCCCCTCGCTGGTAGCGTAGTGTGTGTGTTGGGCCTGTGAGTGATTTTTCTTTTTTAGTTACTTTACTTTAGTTCTAGTAACTTTTATTTTGTTAGCTTGGGATGTCTGAGCAGCCCAAGGCTATTTTCTCTAAATGCTCCGAGTGTGACCATAAGCTTTCCCCAGCTGATGGCCACACTCGGTGTGTTAGATACCTGGGGCTTGAACACCTCACATCTGGATGTTCCATTTGTGCAGGGTTCAACCCCAGGGCATTGAAGGAGCGGAGGTCCAAGCTTGTTTTGGCGGGTCTCTTGCCGCCGGACTCGGCTTCGACCTCCGCTCCTTCGGGGGTAACCGTCTCCACGGTTATTCCCTCTCCGGCTCCCCCTCCTCCTCCTGGGACTCAACCTCCCGTTTCTGGTTCGGAGGAGAGGGATGCTAGGAAGAAGGACTGGAGGGAGAAGTACCATAAGCGGCGGGCCGAGACCTCTGTTTCGGCCCCGCCAGCCAAGCGGGCTTCTCCCGCCCTGTCTGCTGGCTCTCCTCCTCCTCAGCTCCGGTCTCCAGTGTGTTTTTCACCGGGACCTGAGGAGGAGGAGACCCAATCTCCGTCGAGGCTATCGAGGAGGCACTCAAGGCCTACCTCGGTAGCCTCGTCGAGATCAACGTACAGCCTATCGGATGCTGATCTGGACCGGATGATGAGAAGGTTCATCCAGGCCCAGATGCAGATGGGAGTGCTCTTGCCTCCCCCTCTGGGAGCTCGACCCTTTTTCAAGCCAATTGCTCCTTCTCCGACCCGCTACCCGGGTTCGGAGCAGTTGGAGCCGAGCAGCCGAGCCGGGGTGGGTCGGCGCCGATAGTACTTGGTACCGGATCCGACCCTGCCCTCGAGTGCATCGGATCCGACCTCGGAGCCTGGATCCGAGCTCGGATCCGGGGATCAGTGCTCCTTCGGCGCCGTCTGTGTCGGAGCGCACTGTCCTTCGGATCCGAGGCCGCGCCGGCTCCGATCCACTCTTCGGATCCGAGGGGGAGCTGATTGTCGGATCCTTTGATCGAGGTCGGCTCCCCTTCGGCCTTTGATGTAGTGGAGAGGGCCCTGTTGAGGGTCTCCGGACCCCCGGCACTTGTTTCGGCTCCGTCCCGCTCCTCTGCACTGGGTCAGGCTTCCACCATCCGGCCCTTGGGACAGCCCACTTCTGTGCCCCAAGCTGCTCCCCTGGAACAGGTTGCTGCTTGCGAGGAGTCCTCTGACAGCCCCCCAGAGGATGTTCCTCGCAAGCATATGTGCAAAAGGAGGCACATTGACTCCCCCGAGTCTCTCACGGAAGACACCGATTTGGAGGAAGGGGAAGGCTCCCCACGGTCACCCCCCAAGGATGTCTCATTTGGAGACATCATGGAAATGCTCCGCATAAGGGGTGGTCTGCCCCAAGTCTTCCTCGGACGAGTCCGTGTTCTTGGAGGCATTTGAAGCGGGCCCGTCTACCTCTTGGGTGTCCCTCCTGCCGACCCCTGGTGGACCTCATTACCACCAGGGCGTGGAAGGAACCGGACACCGTGGAGCCAATCCCTAAGAGGCCCGACCGGATCCTCAGTCCACCGTCTGACCGTGCCCATTGGAGTAAGGGGCCTCCGGTAGATGCCATGTTGACGGCGGCCACCAAGAGGGAACTTGCTCAGGAGAGTCCCTCAGTCCATCCCCCGAGCAAGGAGTCTCGGATGATGGACCGCTTGGGGAAGCGGATGTTTAGTTCAGCGACCTTCTCGGTAAGGGCGCTGAACTACCTGGCACACGTTATTAGGATGCAGCTCGATCTCATTAAAGAATACGCTGCATCTCCCCCAGAGTCCATGTCGGAGGAGGACAAAGTGCTACACTCCACCCGCATGGCCACTCTTAGATCAGTTACCAATACCTCTATGCGGCTACTCTCCCATGCTACGGAAGGCGCCGCTAGAGCCGCAGGGGCAGGTCTAGTCACTAAACGTCAGGCCTGGCTCCGTCATTGCGATTTCTCAGAGCCCTTCAAAGCGTCATTTGCGAACGCCCCCTTTGATGGTTCTGCCCTCTTTGGCAAAACCGTTCGCGACACCTTGACCCAGAGCGAGAAGGACGGGAAGACGCTGTCTGCCGTCAGAATCCGCTTCTCTGCACCCCAGAGGCCCTATTCTAGGAACCAAAAGGGTCAGAAGAAGATGTGGTTCCGGAAGTCGCAGCAATCCCAGCCTGCTCCGGACAACCAGTCCTTCCGTGGCAGAGGAGGACAGGGAGGACGCCGCCCTAGAGGCAGAGGGGCTCCCAGGAACTTCAGGTCCAGAGAACCCTTCTCTGAACGGCCCACGCAGCAACCCTGAGGGGTTGCCCGGCTGCTCCACTCTGGAGGCAGTCGGGGGACGTTTTTCGGGGCACCTAGCGGCATGGGAGTCCATAACATCAGACCGCTGGGTTCTCCAGATTATATCCAGAGGATACCGTATCCCATTTCGTCACTTACCAAAATTGAAGTCCCTCCCAGACGTTCCACCTGGTCAACGGGAGGCCGCTTTGGCAGAAATTGGCCATCTGCTAAAGAAAAGAGCCATCCAGCCCATTCCCCCAGACCAGATCGGATCAGGGTTCTACTCCAGGTTCTTTTTAGTGCCAAAAAAGACGGGGGATCTAAGACCAATTTTAGACCTTTCTCTCTTGAACCTGGCAGTTCCCAAGGAGAAGTTCCGAATGGTCACTCTGCAATCTATTCTCCCCCTTCTGGGAGAAAATCACTGGATGTGTTCCATAGACCTCAAAGATGCGTACTACCACATCCTAATGGACAGGCGCTCCAGGAGGTTTCTCCGCTTCCGGCTGGGAGCCAGTCACTACCAGTTCGGGTCCTTCCCTTTGGGCTCACCACAGCCCCCAGGGTGTTCACCAAAGTATTAGCAGTGGTAGCGGCCCACCTGAGGCTTCTAGGGGTGCAGGTCTTCCCCTACCTGGACGACTGGCTCCTTACCGCCCCAACAAGGCATCTACTACTATTGGCGCGAGACTCCTTTCTCCATCTTGCTCCCAGTCTGGGCATCACTATAAACACAAAGAAATCCAACCTAGCACCCACACAGCTCTTAGATTTTATAGGGGCCAGGTTAGACACAAGGAGTTTAAAAGCCTTCCTCACTGCGGACAGAGTTCAAAATCTGCAGCTCCAGGTGCGGGCCATTCTCCACTCAAGTTCTGTTCCGGCAGAGTTGGTCCTGAGGGCTCTAGGGTCCATGGCGTCTGCTATAGCACTTCTTCCAATCACCAGGCTCAATATGCGCATCCTCCAGTGGACTCTCTTAGTACAGTGGTCATACCTTGCTCTTCCTATGCATCATCCCATTGCGATCAGCAAGGCTTGCAAGCGGTCCCTCCTGTGGTGGCTTCACTCCCCAGATCTCCACGGAGGCCGCCCATTTTGTGCTTCTCCCCCTCTCGCCACGGTGACTATGGATGCCTCCCGCCTCGGGTGGAGGGGGGCATTTTGCGGGCCGGACCTTCCAAGGCATGTGGAACGATTCAGAGACCTTACTGCATATCAATGTTCTAGAGATGAGAGCAGTGCTCTTAGCGTTGCTAGCACTTCAGGACTTTCTTCCCTTGGGAACAATTGCGATTCAATCGGACAACATGTCGGTTGTCTGGTATATCAACAAGCAAAGAGGAACGAGGTCTTACCCTCTTTGTCGAGAAGCCATGAGAGTTTGGGAATGGGCAATCTCCACCAACCGCTTTCTCATAGCAACGCACATTCCGGGTCGGTCCAACATCCTGGCGGACAAGCTCAGTCGCACCATTCTGACCCCTTACGAGTGGTCTCTCAATACTCAAGTAGCGGAACGCATATTTGCACGGTGGGGAACTCCTTCATGCGATCTTTTTGCCTCTCCCTCAAACACCAAGTGCGACAGTTTTTTCGCTGTGATACCTCCTCCAGGAGGTTCCCCAAGAGACGCTCTGGTGCATGCTTGGCCACCCGGTCTCCTGTATGCTTATCCCCCCTTGCCTCTGATGCTCCAAGTTCTTCAGAAAGCCTCTCGGGTGGGTTGCAGAATGATTCTCATTGCTCCGTTTTGGCCTCGACAGATCTGGTTCCCCTTCCTAAGGTCTCACTCGGTGAATCCCCCTTGGATTCTAGATCCCATTCCGGATCTGATATCTCATCCATCCTGCCTATCTCTTCCGAACCTGGACAACCTGAAGCTGACCGCTTGGCTGCTCCAGTTCCACTCTTGATCAGGACTCCCGGTATTTTGTCCCCTGTTAAGGCGATCCTGGTGGCAGCTCATAAACCGTCCACTAGGAAAGTCTACCGTAGCAAATGGAAACGGTTTTCTTTGTGGGCGGAGCAGCAAGGCCTGAACCCCTTCACAGTTCCTCTCCCTTTAGTGCTTGATTTCTTAACCACTCTCTTTAACGATGGTGCCAGCAGTTCCACAGTCAAAGTACAACTTGCGGCAATTTCACATTATCACATTGGTCATGACTCCAGTCCACTCATGTCGGCCAAGTTGTGTAAAATTTTCCTTAAAGGTACTTTCCTTCTCAGGCCCCCTGTAAAACAAGCGGTTCCTCCCTGGGACCTTTCCTTAGTTCTCCAGGCCTTGACCGCCCCCCACTTCGAACCAGCGGTTACGGTAGATCTCAAATTCTTGTCATTCAAGACTGCCTTCTTAGTAGCCATTACTTCGGCCAAGAGAGTTTCAGAGCTCCAAGCATTATCAGCTAAACCTCCTTACTTGGTCTTTCATCCGGACCGTGTTTACCTCAGGACCAATCCGTCCTTTCTTCCTAAGGTAGCTTCTGAAGCAAACATTAATCAATCCATTAACCTCCCTGTTTTCTTTCCTAAATATGAAAAGAAAGGTGAATATAAGCTTCACTCCTTAGATGTTCACAGGCAACTTAGATTTTATCTAAACAGAACGGCTGGTCATAGGCAATCCGACCAGTTGTTCATTTCCTTTGCTAAATTTAATTTGGGCAAGCCAATTTCTAAAGTCTCTCTGTCTCGCTGGATTTCACAATGTATCTTATTGGCTTATCAAGCTTCAGGAAGGCCCGCACCGGAGGGTGTACATGCCCATTCAACCCGGTCAGTCTCTACCTCGGCAGCCTTTAAGGCTAGGATTCCTCTAGATGATATTTGTGCAGCAGCCACGTGGGCTTTATCTCATACTTTTATTTCCCACTACAAGTTGGATCTGGCATCTAGGGGTAGAGCATCCTTTGGCTCCGCGGTGCTCCGGAATATCCTTCCATGATGGCCGCCCAAGATTCAGGTAGCTGGGGACTCTGTCCCACAGGTTGCAGACAAATGAATCTCCTACTTCAGATTTAGAAGTTATGTACTCACCATAACGTTCCGAGTAGGTGTATTCATTTGTCTGCAACCATCCCGCCCTCCTATCCCCCTGGCCTTTCAGTTTCCTGCATATGGTGTGTTACCCTTTTCAGGGTGTTCTTGCTGTTGGCAAACTCGATCTGAGGTCATGAGGGTAGAGCAGGGCATTATGGGTGAGGGGAGGAGCTGAGAGCTTGGATCCATAGCTGGTAAACCATGCCGGTTCGGATCCGATATCGGATCCATAACCCACAGGTTGCAGACAAATGAATACACCTACTCAGATGGAACGTTATGGTGAGTACATAACTTCTAATTTTGGTCGCTATTACTTCTGCCAGACATATTTCTGAACTTCAAGCTTTATGTATCAAGAGTCCATACTTGATTTTTCATAGAGATAGAGTGTCTTTGAGAACTAATCCGTCATTTCTGCCTCTGCCTTTCTCTCTCAATACAAATAAATCTAAAATCCTACTATACCCCCCTCTAAGACCTTTTCATTCAACAAAAATGATTTCAAAGTTCTTAGCCAAACTAACTCACCCATAGAAGTGGTGCCTTCTGCAAAACTCCTAGGCATAACTGTGGACGAACACCTCAAGTTCGACACACATATACAACAAAATATTAAAAAAAAACACCAAAAGCTAGGTATGTTGTATAGGAGCAATCGCTTTCTCTCTCACTCCACTAGACATACTCTAGCCACTACATATCTTCTCCCTTCCTTATTATATGGGGCTTCTCTCCTAACCAATTTGTCCGCCTCTACAACCTCCAGACTAGAAAACCGTTACAATAAAATCTCTAAATTTGCCACAAATTCAAAAAATTCCACCCACCACTGCCTCACCCTTAAATCATTACATTGGCTCGAACTTTCAAACCACCTTGAGTACCTGCAACTATCCACAGCACATAGACTTGTATTTCATCCTACAAAATGCCCTGCTGTAGCTAATATCCTTCCCCCTTATATTCCTAATAGAACACTCAGATCAGAGCATCAGAATCTAATTGCTATCCACAAACCTAAGCGTCCTGCTGGCCAGCTTCTCCTCTCATATGCTCTAGGCAAAAAATGGAATTCCCTCCCCACCTCACTAAGAACCACTCCTAACTTTGACAACTTCAAAACCCAGCTTTTCAAACATCTGTCCACTAAATGGAAATGCACCTGCTTCCACCCTACTTAATCTCCTTTCTAAGTCTATACCCTAGGGGTCCCTTCTTTCCATACTTTAACTCTCTACAGTCTCCCATAGTCTTATACCTATTACCCTTCACAAGCTCCCTATAACTCCTTAACTTTACTCCCTCTAACCTTCTAACAATTACTACAACTATGCTCACATGAATCAACTTTGTAAATAATGTAAATATTGTGAATAGTTTTCTACTTCAAAAACGTGCATGTTAATCAAGCATATCCAAAATTCCTCTCTTTATATATGTAACTGACTTCCACACTCAACACTTCAGTACCATTGCTTAAAGGAAACTGTATAACCCGTAACGTCTCTCTCTAGGAATTCTGCTAACTATGCTTGTGAATATTCTTATTTTTTAACTCTTTTTACAATTTTATCTTGTATACTCCTGTGTCTTATTGTAACAGATTTTGTACAATGCTGTCTTGGAGCTTTTCACCCCGGGCCTCCACTGAAAACGGGTCATGTTGGCCCAGTGGACTTCCCCAGTAACCAAACTGGAAATAAAATAAATAAATAAATACTCTTCCCTCATTAGACCAATCATTGAGTACAATGGCCATTTGGCATGTACCTCACTAGACACCTGCAACAACTGGAGAGGCTGCAAAAGTACCTCACAAAGAAGATCTTAGGCCTTAAACACTTGTCCTACATGGACAGACTCCAATAACTCCAACTATTCTCTGTCTCATATTGGCTACTTAGAAACAATCTCAGAAACCCAATCCATCCTCATCACATTCCCCAGAGACCTCAACCCAATTTCCACAATCAAAAGAACTTGCTGGAGGGACAGGTTCATAACCCAGAGACTAGTCATGCTATGTAATAGACTTCATATACATGTCAAGCAGAGCACCTCTCTGGCCCTCTGCAAGAGAAATCTGAATGAGTGGATGGGGAATAGAAATCTCACCCCGGGGATCACTCCAGTGGCTATACCCAATAGACACACTGGAAACTAACATCAGGTGGCACAATGTCAGGGTAATCCTATGGGTTAGGCTTGTAAAGGCTCCATGGCCATTCACCTGGTACACACCTATGAACCAGTGGATCTCAGTACTGGCATACATGTGTGTGCATTAGTGTGTATAAAAGTGTTTGTGAGTGTGTAAATATGTAGGTGAAAGTAGTTTGAGGCCCTTCTCACCCAGTACACCTCCAATTGCCATACTTTGCAAGGGTTGGTGATGTTATTCACTGTACAGGTACCTTGGGACACTCTTCAGCCTACAAGCCTCATGGTGTGTGCAGTACATGCATAACATTATAGTACCAATAACTAGATAGGTAGGGGTTCTAATCTGAGACTTGGCAAATGTGAGTATGTGTGTAAGTCTAAGTGTGTTTATTTGTAAGATACAGTATTCTGAGGCCTCACTTTCCCAGTACACTGTCCATTGCCATACTTTACAAGGGCTGGTGATGTTGTTCACCTTAGAAGAACCGTGGGACAGTCTTCAACCTCTAGGCTCCATGGTGCGTGCAATAAATGCATAACACTGTAGTAGCAATAACTAAATAGGTAGGGGTTCTAACCTCCATCCTGACAAATGTGTTTGTGTGCGAGAGCTGTATCCTGTGTATGTGTTTGAGTGAGAACTATATCCATTGGGGGTTGGGTTTTACATTTTTAGACCATGGTACTCCCAGTACATGTCCCAAGGTACACTTTACAAAACCCTCAGTCTTCATCAACCTTAGAGGTATCTGTTGACACTCTTCAGCCCAGTAAGCCCCTTGCTGCATGCAGGAACTATGTAACAGTATGGACTGACTAACAAGATAGGCAGGGCTGCTAATCTCAGTCCTGGAAATGTGTGTATGAGTGTATTTGTGTTTGTAAGTGCGTATAACTGTAGGTTAAACTATTTTGAGTCCATTCTCACCCAGTACATCCCATTGTCATCCTTTACAAGGACCGGTGATGTTGTTCACTTTAGAATTACCTTGAAACACTCTTCACCCAGTAGGCTTCATGGCATGTGCGATAACTGCATAACACTGTAGTAGCAATAACTAGATAGGTAGGGGTTCTAATCTCTGTCCTGACAAGTGTGTGTGTGTGTGTGTGTGTGTGTGTGTGTGTGTGTGTGTGTGTGTGTGTGTGTGTGTGTGTGTGTGTGTGTGTGTGTGTGTGTGTGTGTGTGTGTGTGTGTGTGTGTGTGTGTGTGTGAGAACAGTTTCCTGTGTGTGTTTGAGTAAGGACTATATCCATTGCGTAGCCATGGTTTACAATTTTAGGCCATGGTACTCCCAGTACATGTCCCAAGGTCCACTTTATGAAGCCCACTGTTTACATATACGCTAGAAGTATCTGTAGACACTCTTCAGCCCTATAAGCCCTGTGCCACGTGCAACAGCTATGTAACAGTATGGAATGAATAACATGATAGACAGGGCTGCTAATGTCAGAACTGGCAAATGTGTGTGTGTGTGTGTGTGTGTGTGTGTGTGTGTGTGTGTGTGTGTGTGTGTGTGTGTGTGTGTGTGTGTGTGTGTGTGTGTGTGTGCATTGTTGTGTATAGCATTGTTTGTGAGTGTGTAGACTCATAGGTGACAATATTATGAGTCCTTTCCCACCCAGTACACCCCCCCTATTGCCATACCTCACAAGGGCACATGATGTTATTCACTTTACAGGTACCTTGGAACACTCATCACACTATTATTTCTGTGCCACCTGCGATAACCACATAACACTGTACTACCACTAACTAGATGGGTAAGGGTTCCAAACCCAACACTGGCAACTGTGATCTTGTGCGTGTGTGTGTGTGTGTGTGTGTGTGTGTGTGTGTGTGTGTGTGTGTGTGTGTGTGTGCGTGTGTGTGTGTGTGACTGTGTGTGTGTGGAAACAGTATTCACTGTGTGTTTGGTTAACACAGTATCCTCTGGGGGTGTGTTGTTTACCAATCTGTGGTGTGTTCCACCCACTACACTTACCATTGTCCACTTTACAAGAGCTGCTGATGTCAACCACCATAGACTTACCTGTATACACCCCTCAGCCCTATAAGCTCTGTGGCGCATGCAATAACTGTTACACAGACCTAGTAAATGTGTACATATACAGCTGTACCTCGGCTATGACATGGTTGATGTGTGTCAGCAGGATGTGGCAATGTCTGCAGGGCCACATCTTGCTGGCACACAGACACCTAGAACACAAACAGAATACAGCATGTGAGACTACAGTCAGTCAGCATTACTAACACCAATAATGCATCATGGCGGAAAAGGTACACACACTCTGAAGTATACCATTACAAATGCCATTTGATCGCACCTTACACAGCAGTACATAGCTAAACTGTACTTAATTCACCCTGTGCATCAGAACCATATTAGCATGTCCCTGCATCGGTGGTATGGATGACAGGGATGTGGCACAGGTGTCATCATATGCACATGGTGGTGTGTGGGTTTGCCAGAGGCCTAGGCTGGGCCATATGGTTGACATCATGTGTGTGTGTTTGGAGGGGTGTTCTATGAATAGACCATGCAGACATGGTGTGTATGTGTCTGGAGGAGACCTGGTTGTGATGTTGATGTGTGTGTGTTTGTATGTACACAGTCATGCCATGTGGCTGCCCTACACAGGGGTATGTTGGACAGCTGTGGACTGTACATGCCAGGGAGCACAGTTCATTGTCTCCGGCCACGGACAAGTGAGCCGGTCCTGCCAGGGGTCTCACTGCCACCACCAGGCCCAAGGCCAGATGCAGTACTACTCCCCAATGGTGAATGATGTCTGCTGGATCTGTGTCCCTGATGGGACTGGCCAGGACCACGTGCCCATGGCCTGCTGCAGTGTGCTGTGGACATCACCCCCCCTTTGGTAGTGCTGGTGGTACTGCCACAACAGGAGTGTGAAGGTGCATGGCCCTGTAGACCCTCAGCTGATTGTGGTACTGACCTACATCCATGTGGCTGCCAGCCATTTCCCCCACACGCTCCAGCACAGACATTGCATGGGCAAGGAGTGCCATGGTCTCACTCCACTGTCTATCCATGACAGTATTTTCATGTGTGACCTCAACAAGGTCATGTAGGTCGCCACGGACACCAGGAAAATGTGCATCCAAGACCCTGAGTATTTGTCTGATGTTGCGGTCAGTACGTGCCTGTGCCTTCATGATGGCCCAAAACATGTGTCTGGTGACACCTGCTGTGGTACTTGCGACATGGGCTTGATGGGCAGTGGTCCTTTGTTGAGAACCTTTGCCCATCTGCCTGTGTATGACCTCGCCTGCTCACTGCCTATGGCTGGTGTCTACATTCACACTTGCCGTACTCAACACACTAGTCTTTCCATGCCACCACCCTTACCCTGTCCACTATCCATACCTGCAGGGGACTGAGTGTGTGTGGGCATACTGACTGTGTGCGGGAACATGGGTGAAAATGGGATGCAAAACAATGGCATAGGTTCAGGCACTGATGACCCCACCTCTGACTCACTATGACCAGCATCGTCATGGGAGTCCACTAAGACACTGACATGAGGTCATGAGAGGGAGGGACACCAACCCCTGTGTTCACCTGCCAGGGGAACACAACATATGTAAAGTAATACCCTGCAGCATTATGTTTGCTGAGATGAGATACACACACACACACACACACACACACACACTCCTGGTATAGTCTGGCACAGCTGTGACACCTATGGGCCCATCAGGGCGGACCGTACGGTAGTTCTGCCTGCCACGATCCAGCTCTATCACTGCTACTGTCCGGCCCACAACAAAGGGTGACAAATCCTATTGTGCGATGGGCCTAGTAGTAGAATGGTAATTGTGGGCAGGACCAAGGCTATTGGAGTGAGCTATATAGTGTCACAAAGTGCATATGCACGTACTGTAACAGCTGACCTACTGCTATACAGACCACACACACTAACAAGGTGTAACAATATGTGATGATAACTGATGAGGGGACAGGACTATACACTCTTACTGTAGTACATACACAGTTCAGACTCACAGGGATTCATTTAAGACAACATTGCAGAACAGTCTGCTATACATACAGGACACATGTAAAGTACTAGGTGCATAGCCTCATAAGATGGTACCAGGCTATTGGCCCTGATGTCCTCATAAGCCTGGCCCAGACTTCTGCCTATGCCCCTTCCAAGCCAGCACCTCTTTCCCCATCCATCTGGGACACACGCAGGATCCCAGTGGTGTCTCATCCATTTCCCATGCAGTCCATCTTCCTCTTCCAGAGGGCTGTACATGTACACTGCTAGACATGGGGAGGGAGTGTATTTTACAGACAGCGTATTGTGTGGGACACACCACACCATCCCGCCAAGTACTATATATGTCACAGACCAGGTGAAGGCCTTGCATGTGTGATGCGCGAGTGCAGTATGTCCTACAGATATGCAGAAACGCCATCAAGGCTGGTTTGGACATGGGCTTGTATGCCAGATGCAGGTCACCTATGATCAGTCTGTACGAGACTGAGTACAGGGACAGGGCTTTCAGCCTACCTGTATAGGATAGGTGTGGCAGACCCTGAAATTGCCTGATCAGGAACCTCCGTGGTCTCTGCAACTGCTGAATTTGCTTGACAAAGTACATGACAAAGGAGCCATTGTACTTGGTAATGTGTCTGATGAGGGTGGAGTACAGGGATGTTGTGGCCTCCTGGTTCCTGGATGACATACCCATACTTGTGAGGTAGGCCATGTAGACAGCCTTCCATACAATGGTGCCCACACGGTGGGAAACTGTCAGGTTGCTACCAACCTCGGTGCACAAGTCACCTCACAACTGATTGCATGCTCAGTACATTATTACTGTCATACTTAGTGTTTATGACATCTGCCACAGCAGGGAGAATGATGTCTCTCCTGGCATTCAGTTTGCAGTAATGCTTCTTGCACCAGTCATTAATTGGGTGAGTGCCTCTTGGGGGATCCTCACATCAGTAGGGGAATGTAAGACAGTGGCCAGCTTGCAAGCATCTGTACACCTGGTCAGCCACAGACCACTACTTTTGTCCTGTACCTCAGATACGTATATCTCGAACAGTAGAGGTCCGCAGACCAATTATTGGGGTACACTGCTTTGGAAGAATCTACTACTAGAGGTGGTTTCCACTACTTTGACCGTGTGGGTACTATCATTGGGCCAGTTAGCTACCCATCTGGTAACATGCAGGTTGGTGCCTAGCTGTGTAGGTGTATGTATCCTGGCCGCCTGGAGATTATTGTGAGAGAATTGGGCTAGGTGAAGGTAGGCATTGTTCTCCATCTTTCCCTCGTCCTTGTGTTTGTTGACCACTTCAGAGACGTCGGCCAGGTTTAACAGGCCTGATCTCCCTTTGACAATACCATGCTGTGCGGGCTCAGGCATTTCAGTGTTGTTGATGTCCCTGCTCATAATGTCCTTGATATTGCCTTCCATGCCCTTGCCGAGCGGGCTAGTTAGGCTGATGTGCATATGATTGCCTGGGTCGCTGGATTGCTCCTCCTTTGTGTATAGGGATGACAGTGGCTGTCCTCTGTGCAGATGGGATAACACCAGTGCTCAGACTGTGGTTGACTACAGTGCGGAATGGATCTGAGAGCCCGTGCCTGTGTTCATGTAGGATGCAGCCAGGGATGGTATCAGGCCTATGGAAACTTCTGTGTGTTGCCTTTGAGAGGGCATTATGGACCTACTTCCTGATTATGAGGGGAGGGGGGCAGGTGCTGTGCATGCACATGTGTACCAATGGGGGGACAGGGGGGGTGATGTTTGCACTTTACCTGTCTGCAGCTGGCTGCCTATATCTATGCCATATGTGTATGTGGTATTATTGACCACCACTACAGAGCAGGTTTGTGTGTTGCATCTGGAATTGCAGACACATGTGGGGAAGGCTTAGTGATTGGCCTTAGTAGATGTGTCCAATTTGCACTCAAAGATAGCCTTAGGGTAAATCATCTGTGGCCTTATTTGCTTGTGCAGATCAAGATGATTGCTTCCAGTGAGGCACCCATTCCTTCTTGGCCCTGTCCAGCAATTATTTCCACTTATTGTGGTATTTGTGTATTGCTGCTGTCCAGCATGGGCATTTACCCTACGTTGAGAGAGATGATGTTCTCCTGTCAGGTATTGCTGAGTCCATGCAGCTATGTAGGTGCCCACATAGTATTGTGGTATGGACCTGGACACTGCTGCTAGTTCCAACAGATGAGATGTTGACTGTATAGCTACTTTTACCTGCTCTGAGGGGATTTATAGTCATTTGTGTACAGTTAATTCTGTTTGACACTTTAAAGGGGGGGGGGGATGTTGACCTGAACAGTGATGGCTATGTGATCAAATATTACCATGGAGGATGGCACTGTAGGAGTGCTACAGTGGCTACGCATGTTGGTTAGGACCAGGTGCAGGATATTTCCACCTGTCATAGGAGTGTTGACCGGCTGATCCATTGCATTGCCATTGACAAAGCCAGGGAATCTATGTGCATTCATGTTCAGGTGGCATAGTTCATGCACGCTATGGTTGGGTATTTGAAGTCACCCAGGAGCAGGGGAGATGACTGAATCCTGACAGATTCCAGCAGGTCCCAGTAGGTGTGGTGGGTGTCCATAGTCATGGTTGGAGGCCTGTAGCTAGCTGTGATTTGAGTAAGTGTTTTGTCAACTGTTAACTGCACTCACAGTGTCTCCCATTTGTTATACTGTTTGGCTAGCCTGGAGGTGTGTATGTATGTGTATATGAAAAAGCTCAGCAAAGGGCTGAGCGAAAGCGCTTGATGGGATTGTTGGTGTGAATATTCTACAATAAAGCGAAGGTTTTTTACTCTACTGGCAGCCTTTCATTTTCTACTTGTGTGGAAGAAGGAGTACCAGCATTTGTTTTGGACTTTTTTGCTTCTGGATTTCCAGCGCCACCTTTGCAGCCTTGGAGCAATTTGTTTTACTGGCTTCTTGTCCTTTCTGGCAGTTTTTTCTTGGTGTTTTGCTTGTGGTCCATGGCGGAAGAAGTGGCACAGAGCACTTTCTCTGACACCCCTCAGTTACTTAGACCGGGAGAAGACAGTACTCCTGTCACCAGGGCGGAGTTTAATCAAGTTCTCGATATGTTAACTCAGTTAACTAGAATGCTCAACAAAAGTGGAGTTGAGCAACCAACGACCTTGCCAGGTAACCAGCAGCATGGTGTGGAGCGGAAGAGAAGGCGCATCTCAGCCCACAATGAGCGATCTGGCAGTTGCCCTTCTTTAGGCGCTTGTAGTCAGCAGGGAAGTATGAAGCAAGACGGGAATGACAATAATAAAGATAGCAACGTGCTATTAAATGAAACCGGAGCGCAGGAGCAGCGTTTCGATTTCGGAGCATGGGCTGGTCAACAGTTTTGGTTTCGTCAAGGTACTGTTCATTCCAATAATAATAATTTAAGTAGTAACATTGGCATAGAGAAAGATTTTGACATTCTTCGTGACAAACTTTATTCCTTTAAAGCCAACCAATTGGAAATAGATTATTTGAAAGAATGCATTAAAGTGAGAAGAGTACCAAAAGGACTTAGATGCTTCAAGTTTCCCAACAATGTGCAAAAGGACTCTAATTATTATAAGAAATTATGTGATGTGTTTAACCGTGCTGGTATAGACATGTTGGAAGTCATGGTAGCGGAATATGAAACGAGAGCTGACACTTTACTACATGATTTGAATGTTCTAAATAGTAGTCTAGTTAATGATGAGAAGTTTACATCTGTCAAGTGGGGTTATGATAATATTTTTAAGGAGGTTGACCAGCACTGTTTAAGGATTCTGAATCGAAAGATCCACAAGTTAGAGAGGGATTTGAAGGAATATAATGAAGGGGTGGCTTACCCACTGCATACTAAAGTTAAACAATTCAATTATAACAACAGTAAGGTGCAGGGAAATTTCAACAATAGTCACAGGATTGGGTGGCCTACGAGGCACCAAGAAATAATCGTAGGTTTGCAGAAAAGGAAAGGAGTACACCCCAGCAAGATTTTCTGTTTCCCCCGAACAAGGAAGGGGGGGGTGGAGCAGGTTTCCCCAGGGGTGGCGGAATCAATAAGGCAGTTTTTTCAAGCTGCTCCAGGTGCTTTAGCAATTAATGATGCTGTAAATAACACAGATGTTTTAAATAAAGTGATGGTGGTAACAGAAAACAATTTTTCTGTTTACAATTATACCAACATTAACTTGAGGAGAGAACATTTTGATTTGTTCACAAAAGGATTACATTTTGTTCCAGCATTTTCAAGTAGATTAGAGCAGGATTTGATAGACTTGAAGCTGTTCAGTAGACAATTAAACTTACTGCTTTATTTTAAAGGGGAAATTCCTTCAAATATGGGACTCTCTAGAAAGAGTGTATTCAATCCACCTATGGATCCAACAGTAAAAATATTTGAAGAAATGATGGAGAGAGATATTAGGATGATTGGCAGAAATAAACAGAACAGTACCCCCCAAAATATTTGCATGAAGGAGATGAATTTGATTAAGGAACTTAGAAGCAGTAATTGTAGGGCAATGAAAACAGATAAGGGGGGGGGTCTTGTTTTGATGTATAACACAGAATATGTTCACCACATTAATGGGATGTTGCAGAACCCAGAGCAATATGAACAGGTATCCAGCAATGAGCTACACATGGCATATTCCAGAATTGGTTTCATTTTGTACAATCACCTTTTGCAAGGTGTTTTTAACGAAAGATTGTATAACTTTTTAACTGTTCCCAAACCAAGAATTCCTGTAATATTTGGGATCCCGAAAACACACAAAGGGTTGGACCCCTTAAACTTCAGGCCTATAGTATCAGGACAGGGGAGTATTACAGAACCTGTTGGAAAATTTATAGATCACACCTTGAAACAGTTTACAGCTTCCTTAAAATACATTTGCAAGGATTCTTGGGATTTCCTCAGGGGCTTACAATCCCTAGAATACCATCCGGATTTTTTGTTAGTTACTATAGATATTGTTCAACTTTTTCCTAGTATACCGCATTCTACAGGATTAAATTGGTTTAGTGATGTTTTAGTCAATGAAGCTAAATTTGTTCCCAATACCACCAATTTACTGGTGGAACTCATGGAATTGGTTCTGGAAAACAATTTTATATGCTTTAATGGCCAATTTTTTAGACAAAAATCGGGCGTTGCAATGGGGGCGGCCTGTGCCACCGTTTATGCAAACATTGTGTTGCATAAATGGGAACAGACATATATTTTTGGCACAGAATGGTCACGATATATTAGGCATTATGTCAGATTTCTTGATGACATTTGCCTTATATGGGAAGGTACCAGGGCCAGTGTCCAGGAATTTATTGATTACATCAATTCCACCACCTCCTTTTTAACCTTTACGCATTCTTTAAGCTTGGATAGCTTAAATTATTTGGATGTGTGTTTAGTTAAGGATAATGTCAATAATAGATTTAATTCCAAAGTATTTAGGAAACCCACTTATTCAAATGCATTTTTGCATTTTCAAAGTAATCACCCTGATTATCAAAAAAGAGGAATAGTCAAGGGCCAATTTATTCGTGCCTCTAGAATGTGTAATACATCACAATTTTTCAGAGAAGAAGTTAATTTTTTAAAAGAAAGATTTTCTGAAAGAGGGTACCCAAGTGGTTTGGTTGAGGAGCTGGCGAAGGAAGTGAGCACTAATAGGGGGACGAAATACCAACCACTGCTGATTAACACAGGTATGTTAAATTGCCAAATAAGCAATAGATTGCAAAATTTAGAACAAAAGGGATACATCCACACTTTTGGTATTGACTCGGGCATTGTAGAAAGCAGTGTAAGAAAATACTGGCCAATTTTGAGACTGGATGACAGGTTGGGCAGTATGATCCCAGAGTTTTCCAGATTTGTTAGACGGAGAGGTACCAACTTAAAAGAAATGTTGGAAATGAAACAGACCAAACAAATGGGTTTAAATGTGAACAATAAAAAAGAAGGCACATATAAATGTGGAATGTGCAAACAATGCCCAGCGATATTTAATGGACACAAGTTATATTTACCATCAAGAAAATTTTTGTCAACCGAGGGGCTATTACAATTGTAATGCTAAATTTATTGTTTACTTAGGCTTATGTATGAAATGCAAAAGTTTTTATATAGGAAAAACGGAGAGAACTTTAAGAAGATGAATTTATGAGCATTTTATGACATAACTAAAAAAAGGAAACTAATGCTTTTTACAGGCATTCTCTTTTTTGTCCCGATATGGAGATTAAATTCATCATTTTGGAACAGGTAAAAGCAGATGTTAGAGGGGGTGATTGGGAGACCCTGTTGGAACACAAAGAATTGATATGGCAGCTAAGACTAGATGCAGGAAGACGGCCAGGTCTAAATGATGCTTGCAGTATCAGCAGCGTCTTGAAATTAAGGAAGGCAAAATTATAAATTTAAGGCCATAGTGTCTGTAGGATCAATTGAAAGGGTTTTCCAGAGAGCAAGCTTCATGACAATTATAGACAGGCAACATAAAAATATTTTTAAATTATTAAACAGACATGTGGTTTAATATATACCTGCTCGACCATTATCTACAAGAAGGCCTAAGCAAGTAAATGTACATATGTGGTTTATTAATTTGATGTGTGCAGATGGATTTATTCTATTATTGTGTACATTCAATGGAAATTGAGCGATTTTAAAAATGAGTATGCTTGGCAGTGCTTTGCATTTTTATTACGTAACAAGTTTTATTCTGCAAAAACTGTTTGGAAATATCCCTTTGGGGAAAAAGAAAGAAAAAATGGTTAGTAATTTGATGTTTGTAGACGGATTTATTTATTTTACTGTGTATACTCAACAGCACCTAGATGAGTTTAAAAACGAATGAGTTTTGCAGCACTTTGCATATTTAACATGTAACAACTTTCATTTTGCAAAGGCTGTTTAAAAACATTCCTTGTAGGAAAAGGAAATGAAGGGTTAAATGGATAAAATTTTTTCCAATTAACCAATTAATTATACAATTAGCTGAATTTTATATGTATGTAAGGAGTGTTCACTTGAAGGTTATTTTATCTTGAAAAAGCTCAGCAAAGGGCTGAGCGAACGCGCTTGATGGGATTATTGGTGTGAATATTCTACAATAAAGCGAAGGTTTTTTACTCTACTGGCAGCCTTTCATTTTCTACCTGTGTGGAAGAAGGAGTACCAGCATTTGTTTTGGACTTTTTTGCTTCTGGATTTCCAGCGCCACCTTTGCAGCCTTGGAGCAATTTATTTTATTTGTATGTATGTGTATGCTAAGGTTCATCACTCCATCTCCTGTGGCTTTGCAGGCCTCTATTTGGGGTCTAAACTTATGATGGGATGAGTAACCTGGCATGGTTGGTGTGCTCTCCCCAGCTACAAAGCAGGTGTCGGTGAATGCACAAATGTTGGCATCCTACAGGGCAAGGTACGCTTGCATTGACATGGGTTTCAGGGTAAGACACCTAGCTCCTGTTAGAGCAAGACATCTGCACAAGGGCACACATCAGTGGTGGCCAAAGGCCAGTAAATAGTGTCACTTTATGAATCTAGCTGAAACACAATTAGTTGCCAGCAAAGACAGTGTCACATTCACAGGTCTACTCTGCAGGATATGACATCTGACAATCAAATGTATGCTAATATGTTATGAATTCATTCTTTAATGGTTTGGCAGTGATGTGCCAGACAATACACAACTGTATGAGGCATTGACTACAAATGTGAGGCAGACATGTGGTCAGTTTGCAGAACTCTGCACAGTTGTCAGGTATGGGCTCAGTATATCACATACAGTTCAACACACACATTTGCACGTGTTGTGTAATATGCACATAGCCTATATATGTCTCTTACATTTGTAAGACAAGAGTATGTGTCTGAGTAGCATTCACAGGTGACATTTGAATAATTACAACATCCCAGGTAGCTGGTGTAGCAGTGACACACTCAGTATTGGACAACAGACACACCAGTAGTAGTCATACATGAGCTGACCTTTGCTGGGGTGACCCAGGGACCACAGATGTGCTCCATGTCAATGCAGACAGGACATGCAGGAATGGACATAGGTGTTGGACATCAGCATGTGAGTCCAGCAGGTCTTATTGTGGCCTGGTGTTTAATGTCCCATGTGACACCATTGCATCCCTCCTTCTGCATTCTGTTACAAGCTTACATGATTGACATACCTGTGACAGTGCTGAAGAGTTTCCTCACAACAATGCAAATTGTTAGGTTTGTGTATCACAGTCTGTCTTTATGTAGATGGGTTGAGACCTGTGTTGCATAGGAAGCAACTTGCTTTTTGTAGGTATTGCTCATGAGCAGATGATGCCCTGTGCACCAATCGGTGTCTCCCACTTGCTGCTTGCATCCAGAGCAGCTGTGTTGACTTTCAATTAACCAATGCCATAGCAACACAGTGCTGTAATTACATCCTTCATGTGGGCCTTGCCCATTTTCCTTGCCTGTGTGGCGGACATTATGGAGGTGTGGGGGCTACAGCTTCCCAAACAGTAGGTGGGAATACCTCTCAGGATAGGACATGTGGAGACTGCCCAACAATATGGGGGATAAAGCTCCAGAATTGGATACAGATTGTAAGTAAGTAGTGCTGTTATATACATAGAGGGTTTCTAGATTAACAGGGCTTGTCTAGACATGCATTTTTTGCATAACTTGATGTCTGACAGTGATATATCTCTGACATACCTCTCGATTGTGCTGATGTCCACAGACTGCCCAGAGGTTCGCCTATTATGTGTGGTCTGTTCCTCAGACAATGTCTGTTTTTTGTGGAATCAGTAAGATAATGTGAGGATTGTAGTCAGTAACTGCTGACATCCATTGGTGTTTTAGACATCATATCCTTCAGGGATGTTATGTTACAACAATTCCTGTTACACCAGCAACTGTTTCAGTTTGTAACACCATTATGTGAGATATGTCCCTCTTTCCGGCCCCCTGTCCCCATGTATGTCATGCTTTGTGCAGATGTCTTGCAGTAAGAGGTTCAGAGGTATGGTATATCATTATTTATTGACTCCAGGTATCATCCCAGTGACTTAGCAGACTCCTGAAAGTGATATGCAGCAGTGGACATGAATATGGTCTCACACCCTGGAAATTCTGTGGAAATCTGTACATATTAGAGTTATGTATGTCTGGCCATTGTTAACAGACTGCCAAGACTGTGTAGCAGTGTTGTGTGTAAATGTTTGTTGGGCTGAGTAGGGAGAGTAGCAGATGTGAGTGTCATAGATCCTTTTTCTATCTGACTGTGCATGCTGCTACAGTTGCTGGTGGTCGATCAGGTGTATATGTTTGTAGGGGCAGACTGAGAAATGTCCTGTAACACCTCAGGATTCCCAGTAGACTGTGAGTTGGGCCAATATATGTCAGTGTAGTGTGTGACTGGCAGTCAGGGTATGCCTGTTCAAACACTTACTCCACTCTACAGTTCATTTGGGGTATTGGTATGTTGCTGTGACTGTGGTGCAAATGGTTGTGGGTGGATATTTTTGCACCAATATCTGCTTTCCACTACAGTTCCATCCCTGTAGTGCATGATATATTTGGATGTACATGGGTAATTCCCCATAGCTGAATCAGGGTAGTGTCGTGCTGGTCTTACTGTTGTTCAGAAGGTGCTGGGTGACATGGTTGGCAACTGTCATGGGTTTTTCTATTCTGTTACATAACTGCGGTCATACCTCTCCACTGTCCAGATGTGTGGCTCATATGTTTCGTCTGTTGCCCATAACACTTGTGGGTTTCTGACAAATCACTGGGATGATATGAGCATTGACATTGGTAAATAATGACATTCATTTGTGTTTCAGACCTGAAATCTATCTGGAATTGTATGTGAAACCAAACCATGCCCCTCTACCAGACTTCTACACGTATGACAGCCATATTCCAAAGATGTCACTATTGTTTGACCTTTATTCCCACACTTTGTTAGGCTTTCTGCAGATGTCTTGCAGTAAGAGATTGGTTATCTATCAATATATATATATATATATATATATATATGTGTGTGTGTGTGTGTGTGTGTGTGTCTGTGTGTGTGCATTATATATATATATATATATATATATATATATATATATATATATATGTATATAAGGGTACTACGGATATATAATTTTCCCTTATGTTAAATGACTGTCGTGCATGATATGTTTGTTAAAACATTGCAAAATCCTACAGCTTAGATAGTGTAGATGTATGTTGATGTGATTGTACTGCACAGGGTCCTGGGTTCCAGACTTGGAAGTGACGACTTTTTTGATTAATGTTAAATGACCAGAATGCATGATATGCTTGTAAAAGCATTACATATTCCCACAACTCAGATGGTGTAGCGGTACATTGCTGTGATTATAGTGCACAGCATCTAGGGTTTGAGACTTGGCAGAGCTGAATATTTTGTTGCTGGGCAGATCAAGGGCTAATGGAGACAGAGTGATTAAGGCACTTTTGAGCAGTTGTAAGCGGGTTTGCATGGTTGTGCGTGGAGCTAAGCATTGCTAACAGATGGTTAAGTCCTTTTAGCTTCGCTTATAACTGGTTACCTCCTGCTTACACTTGCGCTAATTTTAATTAAAGAAAAGAAAAAAGGTTGATAGGAAAGTGGAGAAATGGGGGCAAGCAGGGGGTAAAACATTAGGAAAAGCAGTTAGGGATGTGCAGGACGGGTGTTGGAAAGGACCATAGCACTACATTTCTTCTGCAGCAACAGCTATGAATAATGTGTTGAATTTGAAATTTACAGCCTCACTCTCCACAGGGAGAGGTGTTGGCGACAGACATTTGTAGAATAATCTGTTGGTAGATTGATTAGTTTCACTGTATATGGGTGCAAAATGTAGAGCTATGTATGGGGCAATTTTTTTTTGCGGTACAGATGCCCTTTTTTTTAAGGTGAGAGTGGGATGTTGGGGAAGGGCTGTAGGTATCTTTGGGGAGGTAGGTTGGGTAGGATAGGTTGCATTTGCAGACAGACAAGACAGCAGACAGGGGTGGTACATGACACATGGGAGGGCTAAACACCTTTGACAGAGAGGATGGTTGGGAATCCAAAGCCCATGAGCCCCCAAATGGATATAGTGGGACTGAGGTCCCCACCTATTTGCAGTCACCACTGCACCTTCACGGCCCCAAAGGTGGCTATTCTGGGGGCTGGAGTGCACCAGGCTGCCGTCCATCTGACACAGCCGGTCATCCAACCCTGTTCAGATGATGCGACGCACCATACCCCGGAACTGACTATGGGTGACAGGCTCCTGTCCATGCCCGCCCGAGGGGGGGACGGGCCCCATCCCCTGAGGGAGTCCCAACTGAAGGTGGTGCAGGACCAATGAACGAGGAAGTCCCGGGTTGGGTTCCAGAAGTGCTGGGGCCCAATGCCACGGCCAGGTGAGGTGGGACAGGTAAATCTGCTGGGATCTGCTTTTCCAAACGTGCTATGGTGTTGAGGTTTTACAGAATATTTTGGTTAGTCATGAACAACACATTTCAAGATTAGTTATAACAGCATGCGTGGGTGTTCCAATTAACCCCATAAAACAGATTTGAAACAGTTGCATAGCAAACAGAAAACATGCATAAAAGAACAACAGTATGCATCGTAACAACATACCAGTAACACTGACAGCAACAGGCCACCAACATTAGTATTTGAACAAGGTATGTTAACATGCAACCAGTTAAATATATGAACAATAATAGAACACAAGTCCCAACATTAGGTTTGAAGAACAACATACCCGTAGTATAAAAATTATAGTATTGATACAGATAAGGGGGGGAGGGGACAAAAAGTCCATTACCGACTGTTTATGCTTCTGTTTTCCACAACAGTACTGCTCAGTACTGTATGGGTCTACCCTCACTTTATATCTACCTATGCCCCATAGCTTCTGTAACACAAACATACATATTAAACTGTCAGCCTAGAATGGTATGGGGCAAAATGTGACAACTCTGGGTACATGACTAGAGGGGACTCGTACATGCCAGGGTTACATATCTGGCACAGAAGGGGTACCCTGAACTGCTGTTATGTGAGTGTGCTACTGGCATACTTCATCTGGTTTCCTGTCTGTGTCCAGGGTTTTTCGCAGCAGTGACCACTACCTATGACAGGGTGACACAAGAGATATGTATCGGTAAGAGTGCATGTTGTATGTACCTATCCTGCTGTCATTTGCAGGCATGTGGTGGGACAGATGAACAGTTGTACACAGTTTATTGGTATACCCTTCATACAGCTACTGCCAACACTTCCTTACCTGTAAAACCTGTGGAGAAAATATCTGTTAACACTACCTGACTTTTTTACATTTATTCTTGATTCCTTGTGTGTAGATATGCACACATCTTAGTATCACTCTCTGGATTTGAACCATGTCTGGGTGTGCAAAATAACAACTACGCTATTTCTCATTACACTAAGCTACTGAGAAACTACTGTTTCTTATTTCACTGGTTTCTACCTATTAGTCTTGGTTAGTCTGAACTTGTAATCCTGTGATGCATGCATGACAGATAGTGTACTGTGCATTAATCCTTTGAATTACTACAATCTGGAAAGCAAAGGTTAACACGGGGCATTTATATCTTGTTTTACAGCTCCATTCTAAGTCTACAACAACATACCAGAGTAAATGCAACAGTTTGTGTTATAGATTTTTATTTCAGATCAATATTAGTCGGACAGACTTTACGTCAGCCATGGTTCCTGCACAGGTTGAACTATAACAGGTACTGGCTGTATTCCCACCTGTGCGGTTTAAATAAGGCCATATTCCCACCCTTTGCCATCATTGGTCGATTTTAAAAATGTTGAGCACAGCTTAGCAGTGTGCAAACCCAGTAAGCCGATTTTAGCAATGCTTAAAGGGGAAATTGTTGAGCACTGCTTAAGAGTGCGCAAATCTGCTTAACTGACCTGACTGCTGTTTAGCATTCACGTCTAAGCATTGCTTAAACCAGTTAAGTATAGCTGAGCACTGCTAACCATTGCTCACTTTTACTTTTTAAAAATATTAGAATAATGACTTCACTTAATAAGTGCATATGATTTACTTTACATGATGTCCCTCTATGTGCTTTCATTACATTACCAAGGGGTGTGACTATACTGCATGGGACACTTGTGTATACATGGGTGGTTTCACATGTTATATCCACTCACACTTCCATTTTAGACCAGCTACACTACCCTAGTTGACAAATATCACTTACTACATCATTTAAGAAAAAATAATAATTTTAACACTGCTTTCCTATGTAAAAATAAAGTGCCTGTCTTGGTACTCAAACTATGAACGTCTGCATACAAAGCTCAGACACTAACCACTATGCTATCCCAGCATTAGGATTTTATCTGTATATTTGTATTTATCTCCTCTGGGGTGTTTAAGCAGTGCTGGGCAGAGTGCCATAATGCACGCACCCAATTAGCTATACTTAAACATACCTTAGTATGGAAAAAAAATATTTTGAATTATGTATGGCCTTGTACAGCTTTGTTACTCTAGGAGGTTGACAGGTATGTGAGGCAGACATCTGGGCATTCTGCAGACACCTGTACAGTTGAGGGTGTTGCCCCATATGGCACTTTCATATGGCAGACATTTGTGTTTCAGTCGTCATACCCTTCAGGAGGTCCATGCTAATGTAAACCTTTTATTGTATCAGCTTTTGGGTTTGTCAGTGCAATATTTAAAATGTGTCCCTATTTTTGTGGCTTTGTCCCTCCATTATTTATGGCTTTGTACTGCTTTATTCATAGGTTCATAGGTTCATACTAGGCTATCTGCCCTAGGGCATTTATAAGCCTAGCCAGAGTGTGTTTGGCTTTCGCCACCCATTTTAAATTAATTTTGCTATGTCCTTTTTCGAGGTTAGTATACTGTGCCTCTGTCTAACAGTGACACAGAAGTGATACCCGGGGTAAACCTACGATCTCCCATCCACTCATCAAGATTCCTCTTGAAGAGAGTCAATGAGGGACTCTGCCTAACCTGGACTGGGATTTTATTCCAGAGTGAAGGGAGCCTCTGGGTTATGAATCTGTCCCTCCAGCATGTCCTATTTATTTCAGTGCTGAGGTTCAAGTCTCTTGAGGGCGTAGCTCGATGGGATTTGGATTTTCTGAGGTGCAGCATGTCCATTAATTCCGAGTTGGACATGGCTTTATACGTCAGGCACAGATCGCCTCTGAGCAGGCGGTATGCCACTGAGTAGAGCTGGAGTTTCTTTAACCGGGCAGCATATGGCATCTGTTTGAGCCCTTTGATCCTCTTGGTGAGGTACTTTTGGGGTCTTTCCAGTTGCTGCAGGTGTCTGGTAAGGTACATCCCAAAAAGGGCATTGTACTCAATTATGGGCCTGATGAGGGATGAGTAAAGAGGCACGATGACCTCCCCTGATCTAGATGTGAATCCCTTCATGATTAGGTGGGCTATATAAAATGTTCTTCTAACCACTTTGGCCACGTGGTTGTCAAATGAGAGATTGCTATCAGCTTGGGTCCCCAGGTCCCTAATTACTTCTTCTGTACTTAATGGATTACCACCTATGTGGTAATTTGTGGGCACTTTGTTTTTGCCAAAGGGGATGACTATACACTTTTTGGCGTTTAGCTTGAGGCCATGGCTCTGGCACCAGTTGTCTGTTTCTAACGGGCCCTTTTCGAGAATGCTTGTGTCGGCTGGAGAGTCGATTATGGCGCCCGGTTTGCAGTCATCTGCGAACTTGGTCAGCCACAGTCCTTCCGTGTTGGCCTGTAACTCCGAGAATTATATACGGAACAAGAGAGGTCCCAGGACTGAGCCTTGTGGGACGCCACTTGTAACTGGTTTGGAGTCTGACATGGCTCCAGCAATTCTAACCATGTGGGTTCTGTCCTTGAGCCAGTTTGCAACCCATCTAGTAACATAGGGGTTTATATTTAAGCTGGTGAGCTTATCTATAATGCCCGAGTGGGGTATTGTATCCAAGGCTTTTGCGAGGTCCAGGTAGGCTGTGTGGACCACCTTCCCCTCGTCAATGGCCTTGATGACTGTTTCAAAGAAATCAACCAGGTTTAAGAGGCAGGATCTGCCCTTAACAAAGCCAAACTGGGTAGGATCTAGTGTCTGTAGGTCCCCAATATCTTTATTTATGAGGTCCATGATGATCCTTTCCATAGCTTTGCAGACCAAGCTAGTCAGGCTTATGGGGCGATAGTTTCCAGGATCAGTTGAGGCACCACCTTTGTGGAGAGGGGCCACTGTTGCTGTACGCCACTCTTTGGGTACATATCCTGTAGTAAGGCTGAGATTGAACAGTAGTTTTATATTTGGGTTTAGCTCTTCTTGGAGTTCATGTAGGACGCAGCCCGGGACACCGTCTGGTCCCATTGATGCTGTGTTTTTTGCTTTGGAGAGGGCGGCTCTTACCTGAGCATCTGAGATGTCAGGGGGGCAGCACACTGCTGGGATAGATATTTGCCCTTTTGGTGGGGAGGGGGGGGAGAAGTTTGCACTGAACCTGTCAGCTAGTATGTTGGCAATGTCTGTGGGTTCGGTGAATGTTTTGTCATTTTGGACTAATTCTGAGCATATCTGGGAATTCCCACCCAGGTTCCTAACATAACTAAAGAAAGTCTTGTGATTATCCTTAGTGTCCTGTGCAATTTTTCTCTCGAAGCTGGCCTTAGACGATTTTATAAGTGCCCGTAGTTTTTTGCTAATACTGATCAGAGATGCCTTCCCTTTTTAGGATTCTGATCTATCATGTAGTAGCTTCCCCCTTCTATTGTATAGTTTGTTTATGGCTGGGGTCCACCAGATAGGACGTCTGCCTTTGGAGGATTGTGTCTTGGTTTTATTTGGGATTGCAAGATCCATGCATTCCTGAAGGTGTTCATAGAATGCGTTTATAAAGGATTCTGCAGTCTGGGCCGTATTTTCCACAGGCCCGGGAGCTTTGAAGGATTCCACCTCGGTTTTGAGGAGTGTGAAATTTGCTTTAGAGAAGTTTTTCACTGTGGTTTTCTGGGCAGGGGGTGGGGTCGGGATGTGAATATCCAGTGAGATTAGTTTATGGTCTGATCTTACCAGTGAGGGATACACTTCTGGTCTGGAGCATAGAGTCCCCATGTTGGTGATGATCAGGTCCAGTATGTTTTCCCTCTTGTGGGAGTGGTAACAAGTTGTTCCATAGCATTTGAGTTTATAAATTCTAGGAACCTTTGGGCTAGGGTGTTGGAGCTAGAGTAATGCTCCCAGTCTGTGTTTGGGTAGTTGAAGTCGCCCAGTATAATGGTGTTTGGAGAGACCTTCATATTTTCCAGTGTTCTCAGGAAGGCCGAGTGGGGTTCCTGGGTTTGGGAGGGTGGTCTGTAGCGGGCTATAAACTGGAAGGCAGTTTTACCCACTGTTAGTTGCACATGGATAGTCTCTGATGCTTCATGCTGTGCCACCAACCTGAAGGTGTGGGTATCTTTGACGAATATTGATACTCCCTCTCCTTTTGTGGTTCAGTCCAAGTTTTGGGGCCGAAAAGCATGGTATGAGGTATAACCTGGTAGTGCTTGGGTGCTCTCGGGAGCCTTGAACCAGGTTTCTGTTACTGCACAGATGTCGATGTTCTCCATGCTAAGGAGAGTTTCGCGTGCGTGCATCTTGAGGTTTAGACTTCTGAGGTTGAGTAGCATTACTCTTAGTTTCTTATCCCTTGTGATACCTATAGAGGTGGGTTTGTCTTTTGAGCCTTGCCTAAAAAAGGCACTATGGGGGTAGCAAGAGCCTTTGCCAATATCTGAAAGCCCAGAGGTGACAGGTGCAAGCCGTCCCTAGCAAAGCATCGTGGCTTGTCAAGCATGTCATCCCAGGCTGACAGACATTGGATCCCCTTTGAATGACACCAATACTTAAGCCAGTTGTTGAAATTGATCATCTTGTCTTCATATTGTGGTATCATTCTTGGTGAGGGTAAGATGCTACTCAAGGTCAGGGTCATACCGGCCTGGGCTACATGCTCAGAGAGCTCCTCTATGTCTCTTTTCATGTAGTCCAGGGAGGTACGTCTCAGGTCATTCACACCAGCATGGACAATGACTGGGTCATATTTGTACTTGCCTTGGAGTGACCTGAGTGCTTGTGTTATGTGGCGGATCCTAGCGCCCGACAGGCAGCTCACCGTGACCTTCTCCTTGTTCAGCCTGGTGAGCGGGACGTCAGTGTTCCTGATGATAGAGTCACCTATTACAAGTGTATCAGGTGTGTTGTTTAGCCTTAAGGGCTGTGACTGTTCGGCATACTGGCTTTGTGAGCTACGTGTTGCACGTGTTTTGTTTTGGGGTAGTGGTTGCTTGGGTGTCTGCTTTGGAGGTCTCTGCTGCTTAGGCAGATTTTTATTTAGAGCCTCCGAGTATGTTTTTGTGTGTTTATGTGTTTGGTTTGCTGTCGTAGTAGGTCTATGTGAGACTGGAATTGTAGTGAGTGTGGTTTCCTTCTCCTCCTGACTGGTTACGCCAGTACTGAGTTGAGAGAGCTTAGCCTCCAGTTTGGTTATATGGTTGCATCTCTCACATGTGTTGGAATTTGTTGGGAGGAGGAGAGGGTTGTCTGTGTACATGAGGCAGTTGTAACATTGCCTCAAGATTCCCAGATTCCCCAGCTGGACCGGAGAGGAGATTGACAACTGACCTTTGGACATGCTAGAATAGTATTGGGAATTCCTTTATAATTGAAAAAAGGGCCAATGGGGAACAAGGTACTCAAGGGGAGTTTGTGAGGGTGTAGTGCTTTTAATTTTTTAGTGCTGACTTAGTGAAAAAGTGCCAGGTAACTTAAATGCAATGTGTTACAGGTAACATAAATGCAAAAATGACAAACAGTAACTTTCTTTCAAGTGAAACAAGGAAATAAGTACAGTAAGCAATGCAGATATCACTAGGGATCCACAGAAGCACTGAAAAGCCACGTTTTAGGTGAAATTAGCATTTCAGGGAAATAAGCAAACAAACAACAAGCATACAAGCAAAGCTAGATTCAGCAGGCCTGGATCTAGTCTATGCTACAGCAAACAAGGTGTACCAGTTTCAGTAAGAAACAGTTCAAATATGCAGGCACTATTAGCCTTTAACCAGAAATTCCCAGCTCAGAAGGGCAGAGTCCAGCCTCTCTTCACACAAGAGTGCAGACCACGAACCTTCTTAATGTAAAATAACTGGCCTGAAGCAGAAGTGCTTAAACCAGAACTAATACACTTTTAGAATAACAGACACTGAGCCCTCAATCAGCAGTTCCCAACTTAGAAGGATGTAAGCTACCTCTCCTGCCACCACAGTGCAGGCCACAAACCTTCTTAATGTAAAACAACTGGTCTGAAGCCCAAGTGCGTAAATTAAAAGGCTTAGAATGAGTTACACCAAGCAGTAATAAATACAATTTAGTACTTTTAAGATGACGCAAAAGCAAACTAAAGTAGGAAAAAACACAAATATAGTAAAAGCAGATACATTTTTTTTTTTTTTTTTTTGTGGAAAGAGAGAACGGAGTAGCAGAAACTAAGCTGATTGGCCTTCTCAAATGTTCTCCCTGTACTGGGGAGAATGAGGTAATGACACTAGACTGGGAGGAGGGTCCCAGATCAAATTTACACTAGGGGCGGGCAACTGCAAAGCCACCAACTATAAAATGTTTCTCACAGCTGAAAAGCAGCAGTGAGCCTTTAAATGAAAGTTTTAAACAGCTAAAGGAGCCTCTAGAAAAAAGAGTTTAACTGCAACAAGTTATTACAAACAACCAACCCAACAGATGCTTAATAAAAGTGGACAATTTCCAGTTAATACCTCACACACAGTGAAACTAGCTAGAAAAATACACAGTACACAAAGTGCTATAAATAACAAAGAAATAAAGAACAAAATAAGGATACTTAATGTTATATATTATAGCTCCAAGTTTCCTCAGTGTCCTTCCTTCGATCAAGCTCAGTGGGAAGTGGCAGAACACTCACAAATGAACTTCTTAGGTAACAGAAAGTTGAAACCTGAGACAGTTTTTAAGAAAGAAATCTCAAAAGAACCAATGAGGTGCTTAGTCTAAGCTGTAGTCCAGGTAACCTCAGTCAGCCAATGACCTCAAACAATTCTCTCTCACTGAAATGCCTGATGGCTTTGGCTAAACCAAGATGTCCCTGAATATGTGCTCAGACACACAGCCTCCACAAACACTAGGCCCAAATACAAGCCTTAATATGGAAATGCTACAAATATCCCCACTACTTAGAACAAACTGCAGAAATGTTTCTCACACCTGAAAAGCAGCAGTGAGCCTTTAAATGAAAGTTTTAAACAGCTAAAGGAGCCTCTACAAAAAAAGAGTTTAACTGCAACAAGTTATTACAAACAAACAACCCAACAGATGCTTAATAAAAGTGGACAATTTCCAGTTAATACCTCACACACAGTGAAACTAGCTAGAAAAATACACAGTACACAAAGTGCTATAAATAACAAAGAAATAAAGAACAAAATAAGGATACTTAATGTTATATATTATAGCTCCAAGTTTCCTCAGTGTCCTTCCTTCGATCAAGCTCAGTGTGAAGTGGCAGAACACTCACAAATGAACTTCTTAGGTAACAGAAAGTTGAAACCTGAGACAGTTTTTAAGAAAGAAATCTCAAAAGAACCAATGAGGTGCTTAGTCTAAGCTGTAGTCCAGGTGACCTCAGTCAGCCAACGACCTCAAACAATTCTCTCTCTCACTGAAATGCCTGATGGCTTTGGCTAAACCAAGATGTCCCTGAATATGTGCTCAGACACACAGCCTCCACAAACACTAGGCCCAAATACAAGCCTGGATATGGAAATGCTACAAATATCCCCACTACTTAGAACAAACTTCAGAAATGTTTCTCACACCTGAAAAGCAGCAGTGAGCCTTTAAATGAAAGTTTTAAACAGCTAAAGGAGCCTCTAGAAAAAAGAGTTTAACTGCAACAAGTTATTACAAACAAACAACCCAACAGATGCTTAATAAAAGTGGACAATTTCCAGTTAATACCTCACACACAGTGAAACTAGCTAGAAAAATACACAGTACACAAAGTGCTATAAATAACAAAGAAATAAAGAACAAAATAAACAAAAAACAGGATACTTAATGTTATATATTATAGCTCAGAGTTTCCTCAGTGTCCTTCCTTCGATCAAGCTCAGTGTGAAATGGCAGAACACTCACAAATGAACTTCTTAGGTAACAGAAAGTTGAAACCTGAGACAATTTTAAGAAAGAAATCTCAAAAGAACCAATGAGGTGCTTAGTCTAAGCTGTAGTCCAGGTGACCTCAGTCAGCCAATGACCTCAAACAATTCTCTCTCACTGAAATGCCTGATGGCTTTGGCTAAACCAAGATGTCCCTGAATATGTGCTCAGACACACAGCCTCCACAAACACTAGGCCCAAATACAAGCCTGAATATGGAAATGCTACAAATATCCCCACTACTTAGAACAAACTGCAGAAATGTTTCTCACACCTGAAAAGCAGCAGTGAGCCTTTAAATGAAAGTTTTAAACAGCTAAAGGAGCCTCTAGAAAAAGTTTAACTGCAACAAGTTATTACAAACAAACAACCCAACAGATGCTTTATAAAAGTGGACAATTTCCAGTTAATACCTCACACACAGTGACACTAGCTAGAAAAATACACAGTACACAAAGTGCTATAAATAACAAAGAAATAAAGAACAAAATAAACAAAAAAAAGGATACTTAATGTTATATATTATAGCTACGAGTTTTCTCAGTGTCCTTCTTTCGATCAAGCTCAGTGTGAAATGGCAGAACACTCACAAATGAACTTCTTAGGTAACAGAAAGTTGAAACCTGAGACAGTTTTTAAGAAAGAAATCTCAAAAGAACCAATGAGGTGCTTAGTCTAAGCTGTAGTCCAGGTGACCTCAGTCAGCCAATGACCTCAAACAATTCTCTCTCACTGAAATGCCTGATGGCTTTGGCTAAACCAAGATGTCCCTGAATATGTGCTCAGACACACAGCCTCCACAAACACTAGGCCCAAATACAAGCCTGAATATGGAAATGCTACAAATATCCCCACTACTTAGAACAAACTGCAGAAATGTTTCTCACACCTGAAAAGCAGCAGTGAGCCTTTAAATGAAAGTTTTAAACAGCTAAAGGAGCCTCTAGAAAAAGAGTTTAACTGCAACAAGTTATTACAAACAAACAACCCAACAGATGCTTAATAAAAGTGGACAATTTCCAGTTAATACCTCACACACAGTGAAACTAGCTAGAAAAATACACAGTGCACAAAGTGCTATAAATAACAAAGAAATAAAGAACAAAATAAACAAAAAAACAGGATACTTAATGTTATATATTATAGCTCTGAGTTTACTCAGTGTCCTTCCTTCGATCAAGCTTAGTGTTAAATGGCAGAACACTCACAAATGAACTTCTTAGGTAACAGAAAGTTGAAACCTGAGACAGTTTTTAAGAAAGAAATCTCAAAAGAACCAATGAGGTGCTTAGTCTAAGCTGTAGTCCAGGTGACCTCAGTCAGCCAATGACCTCAAACAATTCTCTCTCACTGAAATGCCTGATGGCTTTGGCTAAACCAAGATGTCCCTGAATATGTGCTCAGACACACAGCCTCCACAAACACTAGGCCCAAATACAAGCCTTAATATGGAAATGCTACAAATATCCCCACTACTTAGAACAAACTGCAGAAATGTTTCTCTCACCTGAAAAGCAGCAGTGAGTCTTTAAATGAAAGTTTTAAACAGCTAAAGGAGCCTCTAGAAAAAAGAGTTTAACTGCAACAAGTTATTACAAACAAACAACCCAACAGATGCTTAATAAAAGTGGACAATTTCCAGTTAATACCTCACACACAGTGAAACTAACTAGAAAAATACACAGTACACAAAGTGCTATAAATAACAAAGAAATAAAGAACAAAATAAACAAAAAACAGGATACTTAATGTTATATATTATAGCTCAGAGTTTCCTCGGTGTCCTTCCTTCGATCAAGCTCAGTGTGAAATGGCAGAACACTCACAAATGAACTTCTTAGGTAACAGAAAGTTGAAACCTGAGGCAGTTTTTAAGAAAGAAATCTCAAAAGAACCAATGAGGTGCTTAGTCTAAGCTGTAGTCCAGGTGACCTCCGTCAGCCAATGACCTCAAACAATTCTCTCTCACTGAAATGTCTGATGGCTTTGGCTAAACCAAGATGTCCCTGAATATGTGCTCAGACACACAGCCTCCACAAACACTAGGCCCAAATACAAGTCTGAATATGGAAATGCTACAAATATCCCTACTACTTAGAACAAACTGCAGAAATGTTTCTCACACCTGAAAAGCAGCAGTGAGCCTTTAAATAAAAGTTTTAAACAGCTAAAGGAGCCTCTAGAAAAAAGAGTTTAACTGCAACAAGTTATTACAAACAAACAACCCAACAGATGCTTAATAAAAGTGGACAATTTCCAGTTAATACCTCACACACAGTGAAACTAGCTAGAAAAATGCACAGTACACAAAGTGCTATAAATAACAAAGAAATAAAGAACAAAATAAACAAAAAACAGGATACTTAATGTTATATATTATAGCTCCGAGTTTCCTCAGTGTCCTTCTTTCGATCAAGCTCAGTGTGAAATGGCAAAACACTCACAAATGAACTTCTTAGGTAACAGAAAGTTGAAACCTGAGGCAGTTTTTAAGAAAGAAATCTCAAAAGAACCAATGAGGTGCTTAGTCTAAGCTGTAGTCCAGGTGACCTCAGTCAGCCAATGACCTCAAACAGTTCTCTCTCACTGAAATGCCTGATGGCTTTGGCTAAACCAAGATGTCCCTGAATATGTGCTCAGACACACAGCCTCCACAAACACTAGGCCCAAATACAAGCCTTAATATGGAAATGCTACAAATATCCCCACTACTTAGAACAAACTGCAGAAATGTTTCTCTCACCTGAAAAGCAGCAGTAAGCCTTTAAATGAAAGTTTTAAACAGCTAAAGGAGCCTCTAGAAAAAAAGAGTTTACCTGCAACAAGTTATTACAAACAAACAACCCAACAGATGCTTAATAAAAGTGGACAATTTCCAGTTGATACCTCACACACAGTGAAACTAGCTAGAAAAATACACAGTACACAAAGTGCTATAAATAACAAAGAAATAAAGAACAAAATAAACAAAAAACAGGATACTTAATGTTATATATTATAGCTCCGAGTTTCCTCAGTGTCCTTCCTTCGATCAAGCTGTAGGAGGGCGAGACGTATGTGAGGCAGGCATCTGAGCATTCTGCAGACACCTGTACAGTTAATGGCTATGGCCGTACGGTGCTTTCACATTGCAGACATTTGTGTTTCAGTCTTCATACCGTGCAGGAAGTCCGTTTTACTGCAAACCTTTTATTCTATCAGCTTTCAGGTTTGTCAGTGCAATATTTAAAATGTGTCCTTATTTTTGTGGCTTTGTCCCCCCATTATTTATGGCTTGTACTGCTTTATTGCTCTAGGATGGTGAGAAGTATGTGAAGCAGGCATCTGGGCATTTAGTAGACACCTGTACAGTTATCGACTATGGCCGTACAGTGCTTTCACACAGCAAATATTTGTGTTTCAGTCTTCATACGCTGTAGGAAATCCATGCTACTGCAAACCTTTTATTCTATCAGCTTTCGGGTTTGTCAATGCAGTATTTAAAACGTATCCCTATTTTTGTGGCTTTGTCCCCCTCATTATTTATGGCTTTGTACTGCTTTATTGGTCTAGGAGGGTGAGAAGTATGTGAGGCAGGCATCTGGGCATTCTGCAGACACCTGTACAGTTAATGGCTATGGCCGTATGGCGCTTTCACATGGCAGACATTTGTGTTTTAGTCTTCATACCCTGCAGGAAGTCCGTGCTACTGCAAACCTTTCATTTTATCAGCTTTCGGGTTTGTCAGTGCAATATTTAAAAGTGTCCCTATTTTTGTAGCTTTTCCCCCCATTATTTATAGCTTTGTACTGCTTTATTGCTCTAGGAGTGTGAGACGTATGTGAGGCAGGCATCTGGGCATTCTGCAGACACCTGTACAGTTAATGGCTATGGCCATACGGCGCTTTCACACACTCTGCATTGTTTCTTGCTCCCCTATCTATTTCAGTGTCCACAGACACTGGAATACTCAATTTTATTTCATTTCAGTGTCCGCGGACACTGAAATAATTTTCAAAAGTGCCAAAAAGTGCACTTTCTGAGTGCAGGGGGAGTGTTTGATGTGCGTGCACTACTTAAACATGCCCCCTGCACTCAGTGCTTTTCATATCCATTTAGCCTTAGCAGCAGCGCGCCTTCATGAATATGCAAGGCCTGCTGCTATTAATGCTAATGCTAAATGGACACTGTTCACACCGTGCAGGAATAGCACTATTCCTGCACAGAGTTTATTGAATCCTGAGGGTTGTTTATAATTCTAACTTTAAGAGTTTTTATTTTCATTTTTCTCAAATAATTAAGAGGTGAAAACAGTCTGCTATTTGCATGCTAAGGATGAAGGGGAGGGTTCCCACAGGTCACCCCCAGAAGATGTCTCCTTTGGAGACATTCTTGAAATATTAAAGCAGAGGGATGGCTTTAAGCCCAAAGACCCTTCCTCAGAGGAATTAGTGTACCTGCAAGCTTTTGGTATTCACCCATCTACCTCTTGGGTGACCCCGCCTGTTGGCGATCTCATTAAGTTGATTGCACAGTGGGCATGGAAGGCCCTTGATTCTGTAGAGCCAATCCTCAGGAGACCAGACAAAATCCTTTCAGTGCCAGAGGACCAGCAGTATTGGGCCAAGGGTTTAGCAGTAGATGCCATAGTGGTTGCAGCAGTCATGAAGAAGGAACTTGTAGAAGAGAATTCTACTGTTCGTCTCCCTAACCGAGAGTCCAGGGTGATGGACAGGTTTGGGAAGTGGGTGTACGCTTCTTCAACCTTTGCCTTATGGTTGTTGAACTTCATGGCACACTTCACCAGACTTCATAGGGGTCTGTTCAAGGAGCTCTCAGATACCCTTGCAGGAGCTGTGTCTGAGGAGGTACAGGATAACTTATCCTCCGCTTCCCATCCTGGAATCTATTTCTTACTCTTCTATGACACATATTGCGCATGCAGCCAAAGGGATGACTAGGGCAGCATGTTCCGGCATAGCCATAAGGACGCATGGCTATTCGTCAATGCTCTGTTTAGCCGATCATCCCTTTTTTGGTCCCAAAGACAGAGATACCTTAACCAGATGTGAAAAGGATGGAAAGACCCTGCCTGCAGTGGGTGTACCTTTCTCAGCTCCTCACCACTCCTACTGCAGGAACCAGAGGAGTGGAAATATGTGGTTCAAGAGAACCCAAGGGCCTTTCCAGGACACAATGGCAGTGACTCCCCACAGGGCAGAGGGGGAGCTACAACGGAAGATGACAACCTCGCGGCAGAAATGGCCCACAAAATCAAGGTTCCAGAGATTTCTTCTCAAGGAAACCCTATCAGCGGTCCTGAAGGGAGGCCCGATTGCTAACCTCTGGGAGCAGTTGGGGGAAGACTATCCTCGCACTCAGTAGCCTGGCGACAAATAACCACAGATACTTGGGTGCTATGGATCATTGCCAGAGGATACTACATTCCCTTCATTCTCTCTCTAACAACAGGAAGAAGAATCCCTGATGTTCTACCCAATCAGAAAGATCAGGCAGCTCTGGATATTCAAAAGCTGCTAGAAAAAAGAGAAATCCAAGAAGCCCCACCAGACCAGACAAGATCTGGATTCTACTCAAGGTTATTTTTGGTGTCAAAAAAGACAAGGTGCTGGAGACCAATTTAGGATCTCAGCCTTTAGAACAAGTTTGCTCAGCAGACAAAATTCAGGATGGTCACGGTTCAGTCTGGTCTACCCTTCTTAGGAAAAGATGATTGGATGCGCTCTGTAGACCTCCAGGACATATATTACCACATAAAAATGGATAAGCACTCCAGAAGTTCATCCACTTCTTGCTGGGGGCCAGTCACTATCAGTTCAGTGCTCTACCCTTTGGTCTCACCACAGCCCCCCTGGGTGTTCACCACATGTATGATAGCAGTAACAGCTCACTTGAGATTGCACAGATTCAGAGTGTTTCCATATTTAATGGCTTGCTCATCACTGCTCCCACCAGGCATCTACTAGAACAGACAAGAGATTTTATTGTACATACTTGTGCTCATCTAGGTATAATGGTGAATCATACAAAATCCTAAGTCTGACTCAGCAATTAGAGTTTATAGGAGCCTGCCTGAATACAACCTCTTGCATCGCTTCCTTTCCTCTTCACATAATGCAGAAGATAAGGTCCCAGGTGGAAGTTATTCTGTCAAACAACAATGTACCTGCTCTAGTTCTACAAGCTCTAGGATACATGGCAGCGGCCACACACTGGTTCCACTAGCAAGATTTCATATGTGACGTCTGCAGTGGCTTTTAGCCTCCCAGTGGTCCATCCTCTCTCATCCCTTGATGCATCTCATCCAAATCACCAACTGCTGCAAGAAGGACTTATCCTGGTGGATGGAATCAGAGGAAGTTCTTTTAGGCCGACCATTTGTTTCACCCCAACTGAAGGCCATAGTGACCACGGACACCTACCAGATGGAGTGGGGGGCATTATCTGGGCAGAACAGTCGAAGACACTTGGTCTGCGATGAAGGCCAATCTGTATATCAAGGTTCTGGAACTAAGGGTAGTGCTCATAGCATTGCAAGCCTTTCAAGCTGCCTTCCCTCTAGGAACAATTGCAATTCAGGCAGACAACATGTCAGTAGTCTGGTATATCAACAAACAGGGTGGAACCAAGTCTTATCCCCATTGTCGAGAAACTCTTAGAGTATGGCAGTGGGCGATCTCTTCCAACTGCTTTTTGATGGCAGCACACATCCCAGGGAGCTCAAACGTGATAGCAGACAAACTGAGCAGATGCATTCTCCTGCCACAAGAGTGGTCTCTCAATCCCAGAGTGGCAAAAGAGATTTTCTGTCACTGGAGCTAGCCTTGCTGCGACCTATTTGCATAACCCCTGAAAAACAAGTGTAGCAGCTACTTTGCCCTAATCCCCCCCAGAGGGAATCCCCGAGAGATGCTCTCCTTCGTGATTGGCCCAAGAGACTGCTCTATGTCTTTCACCCCATTCCACAAATACCTCACTTCTTGAAGAAAGCCATCAGGTTAAAGAACAAGGTGATTCTTGTTGCTCCATTCTGGTCTCAGCAAGTTTGGTTCACCTTTCTTTGGTCTCACCTACTTCACCGTGCATGGACTCTAGACCCAGATCTGGACCTTCTGTCCCATCCACAGGGACTAGTTCACACCATCAAAGTTAATTAGTTGCTACTTATAACTTCCATGAAGGCTTTGAAGAGCATTTGTTAATCTCCCATAAATTGTGTAAAGTTTATCTGAAAGGAACCTTGAGGTTAAAACCACCTTATAAGGACCCTCTCATTCTCTGGGATCTTAATATGGTTCTACAGTCCTTGGTCCATTCCCCTTTTGAGCTGGCGGCTACTTGCGATTTGAAGTTCCTTTCATAGAAGGCCATTTTGTTGGCAGCTGTTATGTCCACCAGAAGAATTTCAGAGATTCATGAGTTATCATGCAAACCTACATATTTGATTTTTCATAAGGACAGGGTGTCACTAAGAACAAACCCATCCTATCTTCCAAAAGTAGTGTCAGAAACATTAATCAGTCTATTGATTTACCAGTCTTTTTCCCTATTTTTTCTAACAAGGGAGAATATTGTTTACACATACTAGATGTGTACAGACAATTGCATTTTTATCTCAGCAGAACTAAGGAGTTTAGGAAGTTGGACCAGTTATTTGTCTCCTTCTCAGGTCCTTCCATGGGTAAACCAGTTTCAAAGATCACATTATCTAAATGGTTAAGGAAATGTATAAGCTTCATGTACAATAAGAAAAAATCTCCAATTACCAGCCCCACTGAGAGCACATTCTACACTCAAAGGCTTCCATGGATGAAATATGTGAAGCAGCAACCTGGGCTACTCCACATAACTTTATCACTCATTACAAAGTGGATCTGGTCTCCAGGGGAAGAGCGTCCTTTGGCTGTATGGTGCTCAGGAATATCCTTCCATATGGCCTCCCAAGATACAAGGTAAATGGGGACTCTGTCCCATACATTAAGGATAAATGAAGATTGACAACATCAGATAAAGAAGTTATGTACTTACCATAATGGTCCATCTGTGTTGTCAAGCTTCATTATCCTTGACACCCTGCCCTCCTTCCTCCTCCTTCAGACTCCTTGGAGGAACGAACTCTAGTACTGGTTATCTGTTATTTCATATGTGACCTTGCACATAGCCTATTCAATTGTTATAGGACTAGTTTTCCTGTCTTCCTTTATAGCTGCAAACTCAGTTTGAGGTAAACTAGATGGGGGTATCTGGGTAGGGACTTGGCTCTAGAGATTTTAGAGCTGTTATAATGGCCAAGCCAGTTCCGAGAGTCGGAACCGAGTCACATACATCAAGGATAAATGAAGATCGACAACACAGATGGAACTTTATGGTAAGTACATAACTTCTTTTTTTTTTGTTTTTTAATGGCTAAAAGATAATATTTTCTGAATGCATTCATTTTGTTTTCTATATTTGAGAGAGGAATAAAGATAAGACAAAAACAGACAGCATTTAGTGCAAGTAGAAGTATAGGCTGTACCATGCATCTCAATATGAAAAACCTTCATCATAGGTCAGTTAAAGCCTGTGAGAGTAGCTGTCAGTGTGGGACAGTTGTTCCTATTACGAGGGTTAAACTTCAATATTTGAAGATGTACATATTTTTGTGCATTTGTATTAATAGGCTTTGAGAATGTGTTGTTTTTGTTTTCATTAAAACAAAAAGTCTTGTGAGATATGACATAGGTTCAAATGGTTATGACAAGAAACAACTGTATAAAAAAGCGACCTGCCAAACATTTGTGCATTCATGTAACACAAAAGCTGAAACCAGACATTAAAAAAAAACTGTTATACATAACAGGTGGAAATAATAACTTCTTATCATAATGGCAACACTTTCCATACTGTCTTTGAAGGAGAATGGTCTCACAGGTATATACAAAAAAAGAAAAAGTAGTGAACTATATTAATAAATGCAGATTGCAAATAGCTATGCTATACAAGACAAATTTAGAAAGAACTGAACATGAGAATTTGACTAAGAAAGAATATCTGGATGGATATTCAGCAGAATATCTACAATAAAGGAAAAGGGCAGTACTTATACTAATTTCTAGAGGAGCTGCAATAGTGATAGAAGAAAGAAAAAGGATCATAATAGTAGATTTGTTGTAGAAAGGAGCACTGGTAAGGGAGGAGGATTATGCTGGCATTTATCTGTATCCCACCTAAAACTGCTACAATGGAGCTTAAGAAATTCTGGAAGAAATAATCAGCTTTCAGCAGGGGAATTTGATTTGTAACATTGAGGATGTATCGGGGGGCTAGAAGGGAAAATATAATAAAACAGGGTATATTTTGAATAATTGTATGCATATAATTGGTATGGAAGATGTGAATTCAGTAGTAAGAACTCAGATAATTTACATATTATTCCCCAAGGTACAAAAACTGAGGTAGGCTAGACAGAAATTACGTTTCACTGGATATTTTGCATTTAATTTAATTTTTTGAAATTCATCCAATGACTATTTCAGGTCATGCTTCAAAAACTAAAATACAATTGCAAGGCAATTAAATAAAACGAGACACTGGTGCTTCCCCGCCTATCCGTTAAACAGAGAGGAATTTAAGGAATGGGTAATGGAAATTGTTCTGGGGTTATTAGGAAAGATAGTCATTTCTGCAAAGTATAGCTAGGAAGTGGGATAAAATAGAAGTGAAGTTTAAAAACGGTAGAAATAAAAGAAAAAGAGATATGGTTAAGAAACAAGAATTATTTAGAGGAACTGACAAAGGTTAAAGTATTGCAGAATAGGGGGAATCTCACATAACAAGAAGAAGTACAATTGCAGAGTGCTAAAGAGAAGGTAAGGGACTACCACAGTAATATGCATGAGTTTAGAAAGATTACTTTTAAACAACTGTTTTTGATAATTCCAGAGCAAAAAACCTTTTAGTACAATGGCTCAGGCAACAGAAAGTAGAAAGGGTTGTTGCCAAGTTTAGGGAGTTTATAACAAGGAAAATAACATTGTACCTAGAGGTATTAGAACTATTTAAGAAATTTTATGAAAATTTGTATAAGGTGGAGAAACGTGGAAATCAAGAAAAAGTACAATAGAAATGTTTATGGAATAATTGAATATGCCAAAGACAGAGGGAGACGAGGCTCAATTTTAATAGTTAGGATAGAAGATGAGATAAAATGGTAATGTATAACCAATCTACAGGAAAGTCTCTAGGAACAGATGGTATTCTTGTGGACGTTTGGAAGCTAGGAGGGAAGAAACTGATAAGGATCTGAAAGGTTTTGTTTAACAGTATTGTAAAAGGAGGAGAAATACCAACATCCTGGAAGAAAGCTATGGTAGCTATAATTCCTAAAGTTGGTAAAGACTGATCAGATCCAGCTTCACATAGGCATATTTCATTTCTAAACCAAGATTGTAATGTGTCTATAATGGCTAAAAGAATGACAAAAGTGATACCAAAATTGATAGATATGGATCAATGTGGTTTTGTGATAGGGAGGCAAAACATTTGACAACATTAATAGAATGATGATGATCCAGAGGGAAGCAGAATGTAAGACAATGCCACTGTTGTTGGCAGAGTTTGATGCAGAGAAAGCATCCAATAGACTAAGTTGGGCTTTTATGAGTAGGGTAATGGAAGCATTTGCATTCCCTGACACAATAATAAGGTTAATTAGGAGGATATATGAGGGGTCAAAGGCAAACATTAAAGTGTGGGGGGTCCTGTCTGGTAAGTTGTTTGAACAGGGGAACCAGGCTTGGGTGTCCTATTTCCCCTTTGTTATTTCTGTTATAGTTAGTGCCACTGGCAAAGAATAAGGGACTCAGAAATTCAATGATCTAATTAGTATGGTAATGAAGAAAAGTTGTCTTTATTTGAGGATGATATTATTTTGTATCTGATAAAACCAGAAAAGGACATTTCAGTGTTGTGGAACATTCTGAGACAGTTTCAAGTCTTTTTGGGATACAAAATTAATGAAGATAAAAAAAAGACAATAGCAGTAAACTATGAACCCACACACAGATTGGTTTAGTAATACCCATACTTATGGGAACATGATAAAATGAAATATTTAGGAGTATGGGTTAAAAAGGATGATGTTGTAGTAGTTAAGGATATGTGGGAAGAGACTAAATAAAAGATAATACAAAAGCTGAGAAACTGGAAGCCGTTGCCAATGAATATTGGAATGACGAATAATAAATATAAACATAATAAAGATAAATATGAATGGATAGCAATAATGAACAATAATAAATATAAACATAAACGTAAATATGAATGTACAGCGCAGTGGTGCAGCGGTAGCATTGCCGCCTCACAGCAAGAGGTTCTCCGGTTTGATTCTTGACTGGAGTGCCTTCTGTGTGGAGTCTGCATGTCCTCCTTGTGTTTGTCTGTGTTTTTTCCAGGTACTCTGTCCGGTTTCCTCCCACGTTACAAAAACATGCATCTGGAGCATTTCTCCCCAGGCCTCTGCTGAAAATTGGCTTAGTTCCAAGTCAGACTTTCCCGGTAAACAAATATTAAATAAATAAATATGGATAGCAAAATACAAGCAGTTTTTAGTCCCTTTAGTTTTGTACACAGGTCAAGCATATTTTTTATCAACGAGAAGAGAAGTTGTGGATAGTAATTAATGAATGGACACCGTACAACCTTATTAAGTTTAATTCTGGTAACTGCCAAAAAAACAATTACTGTACTAGCAAATAGAAATCAAAGTCTAAACCAACCATACTTTAAGTAATTAATATTGTAACAGAATTAAAAAAAACATGAAGTGGGGTCTTTAGAAAAGGGTAGGAGTAAATTATATAGGAAAAATGGAAAGTGAAGGAACAATACACGCATAAAAATGTTTTGCAGGAGGAATGAGGTTTAAGAGAAGGCAGGAACTAAACAATTTATGTAATGTTGAATGGCGTATATTCTCTAAAACAATATAAGTGGTGTATAATGTATGTGAATGTGAACTTAATATGGTTTGATAACTTTTATATAAATGTAAGTTTGCCTGTGTCACAAGTAATAATTCAGTAAAGGTGTTTTTAAGTTGATTCCAATACATCAATGGTTGTATATGCTGCCTTTTTCAAAAATTCTTCAGTAGAGACAGCATCTAGTTGGTCTAATTTGCATACCTTTGCCAAGCATTACAAATTGGATGTAATTTCCAGATCTACGGCTTCCTTTCAGGTGTCTGTCCTAAAGGGTATCTTATCATGATGTCTCTGTTGTCAGATCTGATGGATGGATAAAATACGATATGAATGTTATCTACTTACCATAATGCTGGATCACTTTCATCCTACCCATCTGATGCAACATCTCTCCCTCCATTCCCCATCCTAGTATCTTATGTTCCAACCTGCTTCTTGCAGAATTGTCATACTTCAACCCCTAATTGTATTACACTGTGATTATTCAAGCTAAAGCTAGATAGAGTGCAGGGCATTATGGGAGGGCAAAGTTTAGGTGCTTCAGAGTGAGAGCACTGACAGATGTCTGGTTCCAGGGAGGAAGTGTTCTTATTTTAAACACCTTTATTAAATTATCGGGTGTATGTCAATTAAATGAACAACTGAAATGTCGAACGTCATATGGTCGAGACCATATGATCGACATTTTAAGTGTTCGCAGATTGATTTTTAATGGCGCTGTATGGTGCAGAATGAGAGAATTTCCCTTTTCTGCACTGAAGTGCTGTCTCAGAGTTGGTATATATAAGTAGGGGTGGTGTGGGGGGTGCAACCCCCCAAGTGGAGGGTGCAGGGGCGCTTGCCCCCCTGCTCGCACTGTTAAGGTATGTTTATCTTTTTTTTTTTTTTTTTATTAAATATTCGAACTTCCAAATATCGGCCATATGGTCTCAAACATATGGTATTCAACATTTTGGAAGTTCGAATATTTAACATAGACCCAAATTATCACATAAGAGTAGGCAAACGTACATTAACAGAAAAGAAAAACCCTAGTAGCACATTGTTTCAATTTATGTTCCTTATACATCGCATATCTATTCCTTATTTTATCTATCTTTAGTCCATCATTACATAAATTTCTGAATTCCTTCCTTCTCTTAAAACACACTCCTCCTCCTCCTAAACATGATTCCATTTATTTCAATGTAATTGCTCCTTCCCTTTTGTAATGATCCATCTTGCAATTATTTTGTCTCTTTTATAATATTAAGTACACCAGTTGATTTATGCTTTGATCTCCATTTTCTAGTAACTGCCTTTTAGCAGCCAAAAGAATTCAATTACTAAGACATTACCATGTCTAAGTAATTCAGATAGTATGTCCTGGCTAAAAAGAGTAATTTCCTTAGATACAGCCATTTGTTCACCTAATATTTCTGACAAGAGTACTCTGTAGGGAATTTTTAAAATCTGCCGACTCTTTACACTCCCAAAGCATATGTGCCCAGTTATCTTTTTCTTCCCTATCACACTTTCAACATTTGCAATATACCTGAGGAAAACATCTTTAGCCTGCTTGGAGTATAATGATACCTATGCAACACTTCCAAGCAAAGAAACTAAACCTTATGGACTTTGTTGCATACTTGGGAGCTATATATATGTCCTCCCATTGTTCTCTTGTAACTTGCTTTTCCAGTCTCTCTTCCCAATCTTTTCTAACTTTATCTGATTCTTATAGTTATCATGCAGTATTGTATATGCCGTACTAATTATCCCTTTATTAACAGCAGCTTTTGTTGTAGATTCACTGAAAAACTCTTCCAGAACAGGTCTTTCACTTAAGATTCCCAATATCCCTTAATCTTTGCCTGTACCCTGATATCAATCTGTGGTAAGGAAGTCAGTCTCCAGCCTGTAGTCCAAATGTCTTCTTGGCCCCATCCCACTCTATTACCTTCCCTCTCTAGTTATTTGCTCCCAATGGCTCCTCTGTCAGTTTTCCCCAGTAAATTCCATCCTCCTCTTGCCTATTTTTCTGTACCCCTACTTGCAGTCATCTATATTGGCAAAATCTCCCCTCAACAATCTTTTGTTGACTGAGTTCTTAGAATATTTTCTGCTACTTCATGAATATAATATTCTGTGTGGCTGTTATTTTCCTTCAGGATCTGCATCCAAAATCCACTTCATCATCTTTTTCCATTCTGAATTATAACCTTTTGTGTGTGTTATGCATATTAGCTTTAACTGTGTAGCTCGAAAATATCCCTTCAGATAAGGTAATCCTAAACCACCTTGTTCTATTAAAGGGATCATCTTGTCCTACATAACTCTTGACTTCTTCCTCTCCCGGATAAATTCCTTCAACTCTTTATTAATTATTGTCCACAACTATCTCCTCTGTTGGTAAAAATAATGCCTGACTGATACATCAAACTAAAGAGACTAAAGACATTTTCATTGTTTATATCTTATATCCATATCCATAAATAATATCTTCCATTTTCTTGGTTTTTGTATTATCTTTTGTTCAGTCTCTTCCCACATATCTTTAGTTCCCATACCTTTTTAATCCATACTCATAAATGGTTCATCTTGTCATGTACCCATAAATATAGATATTGCAGAACCAAATTGTGTATTATTACATAATTTATGGCTATAGCCTTTGTTTTATTTTCATTCATTTTGTATCCTAAAAAAGACTTGAAAACTGTCTCAAAATGAAGAAAGTGTTCTTAGTCTTAGACTGCACTTTTAATAATTTCTCTTTAGTGATGATGACATGGGGGGGGGCTGAGAGATGCAGGGATCATAGGGCTTTGGACAGGTATCTCAGGAGTGAAATTTGCACTCAATTTATTTGCTAATATATTGGTAATGTCCACTAAGTCCAGATTTGTTTTTGCCATTTAGAATGAGTGCTACACATAACTAAAGAAGGATATGTAATTATTCTTGGCTTCAGCTGCCATCCTGAGCTCATGGACTGCTATAGTAGATGTAATAGTGTTTTTTTTTTTCATTTTTAGTCACTTTAATAATATTTCCCTTGATTTGGGGTCTTTAGCTCTGTTGTATACTTCAGTGAGTTTTTTCCTTTTATTATAAGATTTTATGTCACCTGGAAGGTTTATTTTTAAAATTCTCATTGTATTTGGATCTGGATGGGACTGCCTATTCTATACATTTATTTATGTGAGTATAAAACTCCTTGGTGAATCTATCTGCTGAGGTGAAGTTTGGGGTGATGTTGCTGTAAGTGAAATTCAAGACTTCATTTTACAATCTGATGTTGTCAATTTTCATTCTATTCTCAACTTATGGGTTCAGATCCGATCTCTCAGATCTGACTTAGCCATTGCAAAAGCTTGTGGCAACCAGAAAACTCTCAAGTTACTCCATTACCCATAATGCACCAACCCCAATCACCTCAGATCTCATTTGCCACTTGGAAGCAAAAGTCGTGATACCAGCTTCTCATGAGCAGCTAAGTGTTTTTTTTTCATACCATTATATTTTTTCTTCTATTTTTTTCTAAATATATATCTGTATTCTTATCAATCTAGCTAAGTCCATTTATAGTTTAGCTATCGTTAGTACTCCCTTACCCTTTCCTTGTCGTACCTGTGTATTCAAACTGATAAGAACACAGGACAACCACCAACAAAACCTGTGTGCTAAAAACAACACTGTGACCACGGATCCCACCAAATTCCTTTAATATTAACAGTCAGATAAAATTTCAGTTGAGAGCACTTTCATTCCCAAATGGAACTTCAGCAGAACTAAAAAAACACCAACACTTTACTGTTTAAATACCCCTAATTCAACACATTAAAAACTTTGAACCAATAAAAATACATAATTATTTACTTGATCAACCTATCATCTTAAACATACAGATGCCATAATTTTAATACAGAATTAATAAACAAGCTGTAATTCTACCCTGGATAACTCATTGCTTCCAAGCTTAGTTGCCATTTAAGCTCCCGTTTGTCAAGATGCTCATTTACATAGAAACTGTTCCCATCAAAAATCACCTGATCTATAACCATAAATTTAAAAATGTGATTAGGATTTTGTTGAATATGTCTAAACAGTGCATTCACTATTTTCTGATGCTTTATATCAGACAGATGTTCATATATTCTATTTTTAGCATCCTGCTAATTTTTCCTGCATAAAATGCTGTACAAATATCACACAGAGCCAAATAAACAATGTTAAACGTTCTACAAGTATCTTAATTATTAATCATATATTTTCTTCCTTTTATATAAACACTATCAGTAACTTTTATATTAGAACATTGTGTGCAAAAACTACATCTAAACATGCCAGGTTTTTCCCACTTAGTTTCTAGTTTCAAGTATTTCACCTATCTCTTCTGAACACTTTGCTAGGCTGGTCACCCATTTTCATAAATAAAGAATTATCCATCTTAAATATGCTCCAATTACATTTTAAACAGTCTATTACTGATCTACTATATGTACTGTAAGTAATAATACATGATTTTTGCAAATGTTTATTCATTATTTCTTTTTCTTTTTTTTGTAATAATTTCATTTTGTCCCTTTTCAATATTAAAGATAGGGGAATAAAAAACAATATTTCTTTTAGTACATACTTCTGTTCTAATGTCTGTTAGAAATTACATAGGATATCCCCTCTTTAGGAACATATCCATCAAAATTTCTGCTTCTGTAATAAAGGTACTGTACTCAGTGACTATACGGGCCAGCCATACCATCTGCCCCTTTACCACTGCTGCTTTTTTATGATATTTTGGGTGCTATCTGTTAAAGTGGAGATACATATTAGAAAATGTATTCTTTCTATAAATATTTTTCACATTACTCTTTGCAATATCTTTGGTCAACATCACATCTAAAAGCACAATTTTGTCTATGTCAACAATTTTGCTAAATTTTAAAAAGTTAGTAGTATTGTTTAAGTAATTTAAAAACGTAACAAACTCATGAAGGCTACTAGTCCATATAATAAATATGTCATCTAAAAATAGTGTATAAAAACTACAAAAATTATATTCCCAAATATCCATCACTAAATTCATGACTTGTGTACTCAAACAGATAAGAGCATTGGACAGCAAACAGCCACCAACAAAAATTGTGTGCAAAAATGACAGTGCAACTACAGATCTCACCAAATTCCTTTAATATTAGACAGATAACAGCTGGCACCCAAAATATTAAAGACATTTAGTGGTATCTGGGGTCGCAGTGTGTTTTTTCGCACACAGGTTTTGTTGGTACTTGTGTACTCCTCTATACTATTATTAGTATAGTTCTGTATTGGCTACATTTACTGTAGTTCTTGAATACAATTGTTGGTATTTCTTCCAGTTCTTTTATTTCTGTTTAATATATAAAAAAGCCTGTTATCTAATTTTTGTAGGGTGCTGTTATTTCCTTTTCTTTTATTAGTAGTATATCTTACGATATAGCTTTTTGACTATGGCAGACAAAGATAAAGGTCCGGCTGGGTTTAAAAATGTGCAAAGTGTGGGTACAATATTCCATTTTTGTATGTCTTCATACTTTGTGTGTACTGTTTGGGTCCACTCCACCTGCAGGAAAACTGTTCCATCATGCTTTCAACCCAAGAGCTCTGGTTGAACGTAAAAATAAGCTTATTCTGAAGGGATTACTTCCGCTTCCTTTAGTGAGACACTATCTGGAGCTTCCCCCTCACCAAGTACTTCTTCAGCTTCTTCAAAACATTCCAACAAATCAAAGAAGAGCCTTTATTGGATCTGACAACTTCCTATGATCCTAAAAAGAAAAAAAACTTAATTCCTGTAATCCGACCTTAAACTCAGATCCTAAATTGAAAAAGAAAGACTTACCTGATTCAACCTCACCATCGGATCCAAAACCAAAAATGACTAAAGATACTTCGGACCAGAGTGTTTCGGATCAGAAACAGAAAACTTTGGATTTGACACCTGGCATTTCCTCTCTTCTGAAAACCAGATAATCTCCATCAGTGGACCCAGTCCAGTCTAGGGTCCCTTCTCCTTTTCTGGAGAGAACAAAATCCCCATCAGTAGTTTCCACTCACTCTAAGAGCCTTACTGAAGAAGACGTGGAGAGGTTAGTAAGAAAAATTCTGTCAGCACAGAGTATATCAAGAGTCCTGCTGGCTCCTACCCTTCTGGGTCAGGAGATCCAACCTTCCACTACCCCATCTTTGCAAGTTCCTCCTCCAACTCCCTGCTTGGTTTTGGAGTTTTCGGATCCAAGTTGTCCGGATCTGTCTGCATCAGATCCGAACATTTCTCTATCCTCGGATCCATAGCTCGCTCTGAGCTCTTTGGTTCCATTGGATTCAGAGGGCTCTCTGAGCTGGGGCTACCCAGTCAGGTCCAGGGTGTCACAGTCCTCTTCCTCTCTGAGGTGGTTTACCTTTGAGGTCATGAAAAGAGCGTTGTCAGCTTCCATAACAAAGACAATTCCCTTCCCTTTGGATCCTCAGTCTGCAGGCTTGCAATCCCTTCCATTGGAGTCACATCTATCCTGTCCACATGGACAGCTGGCACTGAAATCCCAGGCTTCCCAGCAGGGTGTTCCCACCTCTTCTAATACCTCTCCAGAGCATCCCACTGAGGAGGTCCCTAAGAAGAGAATATGCAAGAGGAAGCACTTGGACTCCTTGAGGAGTCAGTCACAGAAGATACAGAGTTTGATGAAGGTGAAGGGTCCTCATGGTCACCTCCTGAAGATGTCCAGTTTAAAGACATCCTTGAAATCCTGAAGCAGAGAAGTGGCCGGAAGCACAGCAACCCTTTGTCCGAGGGGTCTGTATTCCAGGGGACATTCCGTACCAGCCCATCTACCTCCTGGGTGACTCCGCCCACTGATTAGCTCATAGATTTCATCTCTCAGCAGGCATGGAAGGCACTGGACACCATTGAGCCAATTCCCTGGATACCGGACAAAATTTTAACAGCACCAAGAGACAGACAGTTTTGGACAAAAGGTGTGCCTGTTGATGCCATGGTCATGGCGCAGACACTAAAAAGGAGCTATCTGAAGCGAGTTCCACTGTCCATCCACTGAACAAGGAATCTCGAGTAATGGATAGATTTGGGAAATGTGTCTATGCTTCAGCAACCTTCACCTTGAGGTCTCTGAACTATTTGGCACATTTCACCAGGTTACAGAGAAACCTGATTAAGGAACTCTCTGATACCTTTTCAGGATCTGTGTCTGATAAGGTACAGGCATCTGTCACTTCTCAGATGGGTACCCTACAATCAATTTCCAATTCTTCCATGAAGTTAGTTCTTCATGTGGCCAAAGGAATCTCAAGAGCATTAGGTTCCAGCGTTTCCATAAGGAGGCATGTCTGGATGCGCTTATGTGATTTTGTGAAGCCCTTCAAGTCTTTGTTCATCAATGCTGCTTTTGACAAGAATGTCTTTTTTGGCCCCAAAGTTAAGGACACTTTATCCAGGTGTGCAAAGGGTGGAAAGACCCTGTTTGCCTTGGATGCACGTATTTCCATGCCGCAAAGATCCTTCTCCAGGAATCAACAATGTACTAGAAAAATGAGGTTCAAAATGTCCCAGGGTCCATTCCAGGACACACGTGGAGGAGTTTCCCCCAATGATAGACGCAACTCTCACCACAGAGGTGGCCTGCAAAACCTAGGGTACAGAGATTCTTTTTTCGACAGACCCTTCCAGCGCTCCTGAAAGGAGGTCCGATTGTCCCCATCTGGAGGCAATTGAGTGTCATTTATTCCTTCACCAGAGAGCCTGGCTAGAGATAACAGATACATGGGTCTAGAGGATAATTTCCAGAGGTTATATAATACCCTTTTCCCTTTCACCTGCAATCTCAAGGAAAATCCCTGATGTTCCACCAAGTCAGAGGGAACAAGCAGCACTTCAAATACAAAAGCTGCTAGAAAAAAGAGTCATCCAAAAGGTCCCGCCAGACCAGATAGAATCCAGAACATACTCAAGATTCTTTTTAGTGCCAAAGAAAACAGGGGAATGGAGACCAGTCTTGCATCTCAGCAACTTGAACAAATCAGTTTGAAGCAACAAGTTTCAGATGGTCATGGTTCAGTCCATTCTCCCATTTCTGAGAAAGGAAGATTGGGTGTGCTCATTAGACCTTCAGGATGTGTACTATCACATAAAGATAAACAGGAGGTCCAGAACGTACTTTCACTTCCAGCTGGGAGCCAGTCATTGCCAATTCAGAGTTCTGCCCTTTGATCTCTCAACAGCCCCAGGGTGTTCACCAAATGTGTGGCAGTAGAAGCAGCTCACTTGAGACTGCAAGGATTCCAGATGTTTCCATAATTAGATGACTGGCTCACTACTGCCCCAACCAGGCATCAAGTAATAAGAGGCAAGAAATCAGGTTACTCAGACATGCTGTTATCTGGGCATAACCATGAACTACAAAAGTCTCATTTCGAGCCTACTCAAAAGTTGGAGTTTATAGGGGCACTGTTCAACACAAAGTCAATGATAGCTTCAGTGCCTTCTCTAAGAGTTCAGACCTTAAGTACACAGAAAAAATACATTCCAATTCAACCTCTGATTCACAAGGAAAATACAATGGAGCCAATAGCTGGAAACCAGTTTTCTTTACTAGTGTTTCTGGTACTAGAAGCACTAGTAAAGAAAATTGGTTTACAGCTACTGGCTCCATTGTATTTTCTTAAGAACACAGGTCAGGAAAATAATCTTCAGTACCAAAGTTTCTGCCCACTTGGTCCTTAAGGCTCTAGGATCAATGGCAGTAGCAGTAACTCATGTGTCATTAGCCAGGTTTTAGTAGAGGATTCTACAATGGATGCTAGCCATGCAATGGTCAATACTTTATCAACCTATGTCAACCTGGTACTTATCATTCAGATTTGCAAGAGAAGATCTCTGGTGGTGGATTCAGTCACAGCAGGTTATACAAGGTCATCTATTCATTCCCCCTCAGCCCAAGGCCATAGTGACCACGGACACTTCCCAGTTCGGGTGGGGGCACATTACCTGGGGAAGACAGTCCAAGGGACTTGGTCCCCCGAAAAGGCCAATTTGCATATCAGTGTCCTAGAGATGAGAGCAGTGCTATTAGCATTGCAGGCCTTTTAAAAATCTCTCCCCTCAGAACAATTGCAATTCAAATGGACAACATATCAGTAGTATAGTACATCAACAAACAAGGAGGGACTAAATCTTATCCTCTGTGTCGAGTAGCACTCGAGTGTAGCAATGGTTGATCTCCTCCAACTGCTTTTTCATCGCAACTCACATTCCGGGGAAGTCCATTGTGACAGCAGACAAGCTGAACAGGTGCATTCATCTACCTCACGAATGGTCTCTCAACAAGAATGTGGCAGGAATGTTTTTTCATCAGTGGGGCCAACCTTGCTGTGATCTTTTTGCTTCTCCCCTAAACATCAAATGCTGCAGCTCCTTTGTCCTGATCCCCCCACAAGGGGAGTTACCAAGGGATGCTGTACTTCACGATTGGCCCCCCGGTCTGATTTATGCCTAACCACTAATCCCACTAATTTCCATATTCCTGCAGAAAGCTGCCATGTTGAAGAGCAAAGCTATATTCTCATTGCACCTTTTTGGCCTCAACAGATTTGGTTCCCCTTCCTTTGGCCTCTCTTACTCCACACACCATGGACTCTGGATCCAACTCTAGACCTCCTGTCTCATCTGACAGGCATGATTCATCCAGACATATCAAACCTCAGGCTGACTGCCAGGCTTCTCCAGTTCCATTAATAGCCAGACAACCTATGTTCTCCTCTCCAGTCTGACAGATACTCTTATCTCTCCTTAAACCATCTACATGTAAACTCTACTCCAGTAAGTGGAGAAGATTTGCTTACTAGGTCCACCAAAATAATGTTGAACCCTTTTCAGTTCCTTTGCATAGTATCCTTGAATTTTTAGCCTTACCTTTTCGTGAAGGTCCAGCTAGCAGCAATATCAAATTTTCGCATAGAATTTGATGTTGTTTCTGCTCCCTTCCATAGACTATGCAAAACATTTTTGTGAGATACTCTTCTTCTCAGGCCTCCGTTTAGGGACCCTACTACCCCATGGGACCTTAATCTGGTACTGCAGCAAGTTACTGAACCCCTCCTTTGATCCTGCAGTTAAATGTGACCTCAAGTACCTTTCTTGGAAAACAATTTTTCTAGTAGCCATTACTTCTGCCAGAAGAATTTTGGAGATTTCAGGCATTGTTTTTGAAGCCACTTTACTTGATCTTTTACAAAGACAGGGTCATTTTACGAACTAATGTTTCCTTTCTCCCTAAAGTAGTTTCACAGGCTAATATAAATCAATATATTAATTTGCCAGTATTCTTCCCCAGATTTTCTAACAAAGGCAGATACACTTTATATTTATTGGATGTTCACAGGCAATTACATTTTTACCTACACAGAACAGAAAATATCAGGAAGACTGACAAGTTATTTGTCTCTTTTTTTCTGGCATGAAAGTAGAAAAACTGTTACCAAAATTACAGCCAGGTGGCTTACAGATTGTATTTCTTATGTATACAAGAAATTGGATATTACCTTATCGAAACCATTACAAGCTCATTCCAGTAGAACCATGGCTACTTCTTCAGTCTTCCAGTCTAGAGCCTCCATGGATGATATTTGTGCAAAAGCAATTTGGGCTACTCTCCATACATTTGTTACTCATTACAAATTGAATGTGGTCTCCAGGGGCAGGGCATCATTTGCTTCAATGGTGTATCCTTCCTTGAGTCCACCCGGAGATTTAGGTAGCTGGGAACCCTGTCCCATAAACTGAGGACAGAATGAAAATTCACATCAGATATAGAAGTTATGTGCTTACCATAATGCACCATCTGTGATGTCCATTTTCATTCTTCCTCAGCTCCCTCCCACCAACCCCCTGCCCTAAAAACTCCTGGAAGAGTGAGTGTTTTTAAGTATGCCACGTCCTTGGTACATACTCCAGATATTGTCTCCCCTCTCTGTAACTGCAGTATAGCTTTCTGCTGCAAACAAGATCTGAGGTAATTGGGGTTGGTGCATTATGGGTAAGGGAGTAGCTTGAGAGTTTTCTGGTTGTCACAAGCTTTTGCAACAACTGAGTTGGATCCAAGAGATCGGATCTGAACCCATACATTGAGGAAGACTCAAAATGGATAGCACAGATGGAACGTTATAGGGAGTTCATATCTTCTTTATTTGAGGAGTTTTCTGTACTTGAAATCTTTGAATTCTGATATATTGATTTCAGGGAGTTTTAGGTAGTTTGAAAGAAAAGGTTACTAGTTCTTGATCCGATTTATTCGGAGAGAGAGAGAGTTACTGGTGGAGTTGTGCATGATGACACTACAGCTGTAAGTGCCAGGTCAACAATATTTTGTCGTCTAGTTGGGCTAGTAATTTGATCCACTGAGTTTTTATTTATAAGATCTAAAAACTTCTGTACATATCCTACATTGCAGGTGTAGTTACACCAGTCACTTGATGGGTAGTTAAAGTCTCCCAGAATGATGGAGTTCATATTTATGGGAAGTTTATCCATGATGTTTAGGAATCTGATATGAGCTTTCTGGGTCATGGAAGGTGTCCTGTAACAGGCTATAAACTGATAGTTGATTTTTTTCATGTGATTTGGAGTTTAATAAGTTCCATTTGTTGGTCCCTGGAAATCTGTCTAGAAATTATGTGGTGTCTGACAAATATGGACACGCCACCACAGTTACCACTAGGTCTGGAGACATGATTGGTTCTAAACTCAGGTGTGGAGGGAGTGCTTTCTGGGCATTTAAGCTGTACATCTGATTTTGTTAATCTTCGTTCATTCCTTACGGATGAGTTATCGGTTCCGTCCTCGGAACTGAGCCGGCCTTATATCAAGTTTGCATCAACCAAAAACTCTCGAGCCAAGATCCTACCCAGAATGCTCTGCTCCCCGTTACCTCAGATCTTGTTTGCCGCATTGCTGTACAGCTGTGTCAAGCCACTCTCTCTCAGCTAAGTGAATAATTTTTTGAAAGTTTATATATTGTAAGTACTTTAAAAGTTTTTCAATCAGTTACTTTTACTATACTCCTACCCTATTGTATCTTTAAGACTCTCTCCCTATAGTCTCTTTTCTTTTATTACCCTTTTCTTACCTTTGAGGTACTTCTTCATTACCATCATTGGTAATCTTTCCTTCTCTTTCTCTTCTTACCCTTCTGGGTAGCCTTTCTTTACACTTTGCTACTGTTATTCTTCTCCACATCATTATGTCGGACAAGAGAAGTAGTGTTGGTTTCAAACAATGTAAGGATTGTGGCCGTAGGTTACTGCTTTCCAATGGCCATGATTTAGGTGTCTATTGCTTGAATGTCTCCCACCTTACAGTGGATCCCCCATGTGGGATTTGTAGGAATTTTTCGACCAGGACTATTAATGAAAGAAAGAACAAGTTAATCCTGAAAGGTCTCCTCAAATCTCCTTTCTGTGAGGCTATCTCTGGGTCACAGGGCTCACCCCCTCCTGCTAAACCCTGTAAGAGGCATTCTTCTTCTTCCTCATCGAGGTCGCTCACTTCATCTCCCCCTGGAGATCGCAGGGAGTCGACTCATAAGAAAGTGAAAATTGCTAGTCCAGTGCTGCCACCTATGACCCTTTTGGCTCCAGGCATGGCATCGCCAAAGTTGATTCTTGCTCCAGCTATGTCCACTTTATCACCACCAGCACCGGAGTTCCCGGTGCAGACACTTACGACTCCGACAGTTTTGTCGTAGCCTTTACCGGCACTGCAGGTACAGTCTCCTTTGGCACTGTTGGTGCAATCCCCTTCAGCCCCGAGTTTGACGATACTGTCCTCCACGGTGCAGACACCTTCGGCACCAACATGCTCTTCAGTGCAGTCTTTTTCGGCACCGTCATTGTTACCGGTGCAGACACCTTCCTTGATGACACCATACTCATCGGTGCAGACACTTGCCTTTATGGTGCAGACATCTTCGACTTCTATGGCGCTGTCTATGTCAGCGCAGACTACCTCAACACCATTTTCGTCAGTGCAGACATCCTCGGTTACAGGCTCTGCACCACTCGAACTAGCAAGGACCAAGTACTCTCCTTCTTTGGATCCTTTTGTTGGTAGCCAACATAGTCCTTTTCTAGAAAGGCCAGAATCACCTTCAGGTTTCTCTATGAGGTCGACCAGGAGCCTCTCTGAACAATATGTGTTGCGGCTTGTTGACCAGTTGCTTGTAGCCAGGGGTCTCTCTCAACCATCTAAACTTTCATTCCCTCCTTCAGGTGAACGTATTTCTCCTCAAACTCCAATGTACACTCCTCCTTCGAATTCCATGCAAGCATAGAAGCTCCTTCCTCCGACAGCGACTTCCCTCCCTCAAACCCCAATAGTGGACCTCACTTTGGAGCCAGAGTCATCCTTGTGGCCCTCGGTGCACTGGGCATCGGGCTTTTCTCAGGCTAGTGGCTGTGCCGTATGGAAGGGCATTCTTGGTTCCACGCTGATTTTTTCTATGGCACCCTCCAGGAATGCTCCTTCTCTCATGCTTCACAGCCCTCTTGAGACTCCTGGTCTGGGGGTTGGCTCGTCAGAGGGGGTGTGACCCCGGTTCCGAGGTTGTCGTGCTTGGTTCCAGGCTCCCATCCCTCTTTGGGTGGGCCAGACTTCCAGGCCATGGAGAGGGTGCTTGCCTCTGCTGGCAAAACCCCCATGTCGAAGTCCTCTCCCCCTCTGTGCTGCAACTGTCACAAGCCACAACCACCGAACACCGGGCACAAGGGCCTCAGGTTTCTCTCCCTCAGGAGGCTCCCTCTTTGCAGTCTTCCCCAGAACTCCCCACTGAGGAAGTACCTCACAAGGCTTCATGCAAGAGGAAGCACATGGACTCCAATGAGGAGTCTTTGACCGAAGATACGGACTTTGATGATGGGGAAGCGTCCCCATGGTCACCCTCTGATGAGGCGTCCTTTGGTGACATCCTCGAGATCCTTAGACAGAGGGGTGACTGGAAGTCCTCTAATCCTTCCTCAGAGGAATTCATATTCCTGCAGGCCTTTCGTGCCCGGCCCCCTACCTCCTGGGTTACCCCTCCAGGCGATGAGCTTGTCCACCTCATCGTCCAGCATGCATGGAAGGCTCCTGACACCTTGGAAGCTATACCACAGAGGCCTGACAAGATTTTATCTCCCCCAGCTGAGCATCCTCATTGGTCAAAAGGTCTTCCAGTAGATGCCATGCTGCTGGCAGCTGCAACCAAGAAAGACTTGGCAGAAGAGAGCCAGACTTTCCTTCCACACAACAAGGAGTCCCGGGCAATAGACAGACTTGGGAAGCATGTGTTTGCTTCATTGACCATTGCCGTAAGGTCCTTGAACTATTTGGCACACTTTTACAAGGCTCCAGAGGGATCTTATTAACCAACTATCTGAAACCTTGGCAGGAGCTGTTTCTGATGAGGTCCGTGACAAAGTAGCTTCTCAGATAGCAACCCTGGAATCCATATCCAATTCTTCCATGCATCTTATTTCACATGCAGCAAAAGGAGTGGCTAGAGTGGTAGGTGCAGGTATAGTCATGAGACACCATGCCAGGATGCGCCTTTGTGACTTTGTGGACTCCTTTAAGGCTTCCTTTATGAACACCCCCATCGAGGCCACTTCTTTGTTTGGCCCTAAAGTTAAAGATACACTGGCAAGGTGCAAACAAGACAGCAAAACCCTATCTGTTGTTGGTGTCAGACACTCCACTCCTCAATGATTCTACTCCAGACATCAGAGGAGCGGGAAGATTTGACACAGGAAGTCACAGGGCTCTTTCCATGATGCACGTGCCAAGTTCTCCCCTAGAGGCAGAAGGGGAAACTCCAATGGAGGTCTGCAAAACCGGGGTTCCAGAGAGTCTTTCTCTGGCCAACCCTATCAGCGCTCTTGAAGCGTTGCCCGACTGCTGACCTCTGGAAGTGGTCGGAGGTCCTTTTTCCTTATACCCCACTGCCTGGCGAAACATAACCAATGACTCTTGGGTACAACGGGTAATATCCAGAGGCTACCGCATCCCCTTTCATCTCTGTCTAACCTCATCCAGAGACTTACCCAATGTTCCACCCAGTCAAAGGGAAGCACCAGCACACAAAATCCAAAAGCTGCTACAAAAGAGTCATCCAAACAGTCCCCCCAGGCCAGATAGGATCCGGTTTTTACTCAGGGTTCTTTTTGGTGCCAAAAAAGACAGGAGACTGGAGACCAATTCTGGATCTCAGCACACTGAACAAATTTGTAAAAACAGACAAATTCCGGATGGTCACGGTTCAGTCTATCCTTCCTCTTCTGGAAGAAGACGATTGGATGTGTTCTGTAGAGCTTCAAGATGCGTAATTACCATGTAAAAATGGACAAGCGCTCAAGAAAATACCTCCGCTTTCACATAGGAGCCATTCACTACCAGTTTAGAGCACTGCCCTTCAGTGTCTCTACAGCCCCCAGAGTGTTCACCAAATGTATGGCAGTGGTCATCGCTCACCTGAGACTTCAAGGATTCAAGGCATTTTGACATCTAGATGACTGGCTCCTCACTGCCCCCACCAAACGCCTACTGGAAGAAGCCCTAGACTACACTCTCCTCACAGCACAATGCCTGGGAATCACTATAAATTGGGAGAAGTCCAACACAAACCCAGCACAGTCTTTAGAATTCATCGGGGTACTGTTGGACATGAGGAATTGTACAGCATCTCTTCCAGATCACAGACTTCAAAGAATAAAACAACAGGTTCAGCCACTGCTCTGTCACCACAAATCTTCAACTTGCTCCATACTCCAACTCTTGAGGTCAATGGCAACCTCGATCACCACTGTTCCTCTGGCCAGATTCCACATGAGACCTCTCCAGTGGTACCCTCTACAACACACTTTGTCTTTTCAGATAAGTGTAATGCAGAGATGCAAGCAAGATTTGCTCTGGTGGATGTCTTGAAACTCCCAACAATGGTCTTGCCTCTTCAGCTCCCAGCAACCGAAGGCCACAGTGACCACGGACGCCTCCCTTATGGGGTGGGGAGGCTATGTCAGGGAAACTCGGTCCAAGGCACCCGGTCGGAGACAGAGGCCTTTCTGCATATCATTGTTCTGGAACTGAGGGCAGTGCTACTAGTGTTGCAAGCATTCTATTCCATCTTTCTGTCAGGGACTGCTGCAATCCAATCAGACAATATGTCAATGGTCTGGTACATCACCAAGCAAGGGGGCACTAGATCTTATCCATTATGCCGAGAGGCCTTGAGAATATGGCAGTGGGCGATAGCTTCCAACCGATTTGTAATTGCAGTGCAAATTCCCAGGAGCCCCAAAGTGATAGCGGATGTGGGTACATTCTGCAACCTCACAAGTGGTCCTTCAACCCTGTGATAGCAAAGATTTTCAACCGCTGGGGCCAGCCTTGCTGCAAGTTATTCACCTCCCCAACCAATTACAAGTGCAGAAACTACTTTGCCCTGATCCATCCTTGGGGACAGTCACAGAGAGATGCTCTAGTCCACACTTGGCCCTCAGGTCTACTTTATGCTTATCCTCCTCTCCCCCTCATCACCCAATTTCTGAAGAAAGCACGGCAGTTGAAAAGCAAAGTGATCCTCATTTCTTCATATTGGCCTTGACAAGTCTGGTCCCCGTTCCTCTGGCCTCACCTGCTAGATCGACCATGGATCCTCAATCCATCCCCAACGTTGATCTCCCATCCACAGGGTCTGACTCACTCCAATCTAACAACCCCAAAGCTAACAGCTTTGTTTCTCCACTTCCAATGATTACCAGGCAAGATAACCCGTCATCCCCGGTGTGCAATATTCTTATCGCATCTCATAAATCGTCCACCAGACTAATCTATCTCAGTAAATGGAAAAGGTTTTCTTTATGGGCAGCAAATAAACAATTAGACCCCTTGTCAGCCCCATTTTCTGTGGTTCTGGCTTACTTATCACATCCTTTCCACTCAGGGGTGTCTGCCTCTGCTATTTGTGTTCATTTAGCTGCCATTTCAAATTTCCACACTGGTTTTCAGGATTCTTCACTCATATCATATAGACTCTGTAAAACTTTCTTGAAGGGGGTTCTTCAACTAAAACCTCCCTTTAGAGAACCAGTACAACCTTGGGATTTGGCCTTGGTCCTACAAGCCCTAACAGCTCCCCCTTTTGAACCTGTATTGTCATGTGATTTAAAGTACCTTTCTTGGAAAACTTTGTTTCTGGTTGCAATCATATCAGCCAGACATTTGTCAGAACTTCAAGCCTTATGCATCAAATATCCCTACCTTATCTTCCATAAGGATAGAGTATCACTGAGAACTAATTCTTCCTTTTTACTGAATGTGGTGTCAGAGTGGTCTATTAACCAGTCTATTGACCTTCCAGTATTTTTTCCTAACCACTCTAACAAGGGAGAGTATTGCCTGCTCTCCTTGGATGTTTATAGCCAAATACGATTTTATCTGGACAGAACAAAATCTACCCGTAAATCAGACCAACTATTTCTGTCTTTTTCTGGACCAAGACTAGGTCATCCTGTCTCAAAAGTTACATTGGCTTCATGGTTGAGAATTTGCATTATCTTTATTTACAACAAGAACAACATCACCGTGCCTCACAGAGTGAAAGCACATTCCACAAGGTCTATGGCAGCTTCAGCAGCTTTCCATGCTAGAGCTTCCCTCAGTGATATTTGCTCATCTGCGACTCGGGCCAAACCTCATACCTTTATTCTTCATTACAAATTGGATTTGGCCTCCAGAGATAGAGCTTCTTTTGGCTACATGATGCTCAGGAATGTCCTTCCATGAGGGCCACCCAGGGATAAAGGTAGCTGGGGACTCTGTCCCATCAGTAAGGAATGAATGAAGATTAACAACATCGGATAAAGAAGTTATGTCTTACCATAACGTTCAATCTGTGTTGTTGATCTTCGTTCATTCATTACTCCCCACCCTCCATCCCCCTCCGGAGGTTCCTGGTTTATCTTATATACTGCTTTATTGTAGGTCTGTTATGACCAGAGGTAGCCTCTACCTTTGTCTATCAACTTGCAAACTCGATCTGAGGTAATGGGGAGCAGAACACTCTGGGTAGGATCTTGGCTCGAGAGTTTTTGGCTGACGTGAGCTTGATATAAGGCCAGCACGGTTCCGAGGACAGAACCAATAACCCATCAGTAATGAATGAATAAAGATCAACAACACAGATGGAACGTTATGGTAAGACATAAATTCTTTTTTGGTGATCAACCACAATGTAAGTGAAATAAAAAGAAAGGGCATATGCAGCAAGAGTCAGTGTAACAGGCAGTCACAGTCTCCAAACCAAGCAGACATGTTACAACTTGTAAGGAAATACTTCCTGACTTGAAAGTATACGTTCCTACATTTGATGTTGAAGAAGAGAGCTACTGTTCCCTTCAGAATAATATAGGGCAGAAGGGGAACTGGGAAGCAGTAGGGTGGGGCTGCTACAGAGTGCTGACTGTAATTATCGAACTAAACAGAACTTCAGTCATCTATTGCCATATGTATGTTACATATATATATATATATATATATATATATATATATATGAATACACGTATGTACAGTGCTTTTATTTAACTACAGCAGTGCCCTTCTTTTTATGAAGGTATTACTTAACATTTCCTGTCTGGTTCTTGCAGCTACTTTTTTGTCTTGAACAGTGTTGCAGAATGCCAGGAGTCACAAAGTAGTACATTTGTATTCTGCAACATTTCATTTTTAATACTAATATGAAACATTTTATGTTTCTTGTTTCTTTTTCTTCTAACAGTGTCTTTGTGTGGAAATGCCTTTGAGGAGAAACAATCCAAATGAAATTCTGTGATCGTGTATGCAGAAGATCATAGCATTCCGTATGCCTCAATAGCTGCTAAATATGAACACTGAAATGCTGCATTTTTTAATTTCAAAATGTCTGCATGAGTATGAAGTGCCACCATGTGTGTAAAATGGGCTTGTCACGTATGATATAACCTTGGGAAACATAATTTTTAAAATGATTTAGCTTACAAGTTTATATTCTTTTAAACTCCCCTTTTTTCAGCAACCAGATATTTTTTCTCACAGCAGCAGTACTGCTGTGTCCTGTGATCCATTGTCTACTTGTGTTTTACATTTTGTCAGAGCATTATTTTGATTGCAACAACCTGCTGCAGTGGATAGAAGTATGATGTTATAAACAAAGAAATGGAGCTTCTGGAAATAGAATTCAGACAAATAGCAGATGCTGTTTGTTCTGTTTTAAAGTACATTAATCTAATAATGCTGAACCTAAGAATTAAGGATGCAAGAAAACTTCAGTTTAAAATGCCAGTCATACTTAAATATGTTTTACAAAGTTATCACGAGAGCAACTCAATGGAACACATGAAGTAAGCAAACTTGTGATAGCTTCAGTAAGGATGCTGAAGTGAAAAAGAAGCCTCTGTTGTAGCAATACTTTTTAATCACTGAACATAATTCTTTTACAAGGGGGTAACTCAAGCACTGAAAAAATACAGCTGTCTAAAAAAAAATCACTGCTGAAAGCTAATTGCCTGTGTTGGCTAGTTTCTAGCTGAGGTGAATGTGTGCGTGTGTGTGTACATGGAACAACATCCCTTTAATGAGATTACATGGATGGAATGCTTCACTGAAAATACAGAAGTAGCACAAAAACAGTCAGGGACTGTGTCATCCACCCACACCCAAGTAAATATGTGTATCCCAACTGCAACACAGTGGACAAAAGGAAAAACCTTGCTGTTTGCTCTTCTCATACAAAAACTCTGCTACACAGTGAAGAAATGGGAACGAATCAATCAGACTGACAATTCCTATTTTGACAAAACCAACTTTTCATCCATTCTGACCAGACCGATATATATATATATATATATATATATATATATATATATATATATATATATATATAGATACACACACACACACACACACACACACACACACACACACACACACACACGTGTTTTATATATATATATATATATATATATATATATATATATATATATATATATATATATATGTACATACACACACACACACACACACACACACACACACACACATATACATGGGTCTACTTTTTTGATCGAATTTACGTTTCTCCAAATGTCAGTTAGGTGATCGTACTTTTCAGAAAATACACTAATCCAAAAGCATACTCTGCCAAACCACAAAACACCGAACTAACAGCTAATTACAACAAACAAACATAAACACCACAACAAATACTCTGTAACATTTTTGTCCCCCATGTGGGTTTGCGCCCCCCACACCCCCTGCAAATTATATATACCAAGTCTGAGATTGCAGTACAGTGCAACAAGGGTAGAGTACCCAATCTGTACTGTAGAGCAATCTCCACTTAAAAGCTACCAAAGCTATTAAAATACATATCCAAATCCTGAATATATTTAAACCTACCAGTGAATCCGGCATGCCATAACTGTGTCACTAAACCGACCTTTGAAATACTCAGCATTCAGATTAGTGTATTTTTGGTAAAGTGCGATTGCTTAACTGACATTTGGAGAAACAGAAATTTGATCAAGAAAAGAAGACCCATATATATATATATATATATATATATATATATATATATATATATATATATATATATATATATATATATATATATATATATATATACATATACATATACATATACATATACACACACACACACACACACACACACACACACACACACACACACACACACACACACACACACACACACAGATAGATAGCTAGAGAGACAAAGAGAGAGAGAGGCATATCCTGCTCTGTTTCTAGTGCCTGTAGAACAAAAGGCTAATGTGTGATGATAGTGGGAGATCTTACCCACTTTTTGGTCTTTTTTTCCCTACTTTCTGCCACCATCTTATTCTCTACCATTGATTAAATCCCTCTGGATCTCATGGGTGGGGAATAACTGCAGAAACCATCAACAAGGCAGTCATCAAGGGATCTGTGTTTATATCCCTAACCTGTCTGCACACTACCGGTCCATAGGTGACCATGAAGTGGGCATGCACACTGGGCTGTCCCTTACTTCCACAAGGGATGTAAGCCACCAGCACATGCCCTGCACACCTGGCAGAAAGAACTGCAGACAGTTTTTCCAGTCTGTATCAAGAAAATCATGTTTTGCATGTGTTCCCAAGTGTGCACCCCCACCCTCTGCCCTTGAGAGAGTTGAGTGCACTCCAGCCCTTCACTCCTCTCTCTCCCACCTGTCTGACTCCTGCAGTATCAGGGCTTCTAATTGAACACTGGTCACCTTTGTCATTTAGAGTCCATTCTTTAGCACCCTAGAGCCAGATCAGCCCCACTTTTTTAATAAACTATGACCCTACTGTAGGAGGTACTGTAGTCTTTCAGTGCTTGATCCTTCTATGAAATGTAAACATACAGTCAGACATAATAAATCTATTCTGGAGAAGTGAGTTGCAATTTTAAGTTGTTTTCAGAAGTAATTTTTTTATAATAATTGCTTGACAGTATATCCCACAAGACTCAAAAATAAAATATACTTTATAATATTCGGGATAATTTCAAATTTGCATAATATACATAAAATACAATTTTTGTGAATGTAACAATACTGTAGAGATCTAGATGTATAAACAGTAGTTACCGAGGTACACAAATTCTCTTACCTTTAAAACCTTCAGATGTCCTAGACAGTTGATAGTTAAAGACTGTGTCACTGATACAAACCAGTTTACAGTAATGCCAGTTTTGGCACAGTAGATATCTATCTGTCTGTGTAATTTGTGTTTATTCAAAACAATAACTGTGAATTGCATTTATCATTCTTGCACTATCCATGCATTTTAGCATGTTCAGTTACCAAGAAAGTAGTTTTCATATTAGATGCCACAAATGTATAATCAACTCTGAGTCCTTCTGGGCATTGGGTTAGAAAATTGTTCACACATAAAGTGCCTTGACAGAGTTTCTGAGTAATGTTACCTGCAACCTTAGTTTCCATTATAACATCTAGATGGTGCTATATGGTGTTAACCGAGGGCTATTAGTATTTTTTAAAGCTTTTTACATTGAGCATTTTTTTTGTGTATAACATCCAAATGTTTTATTGAGTTATAGTCTGTTTCCTAATATGAGGAAAACCTGTACATTCTATAAAGATGCTTACAGAATCCTCCCCCCACCAACTTTTTTTCCCTCAATGTATATAAATTAAGTGTTGTATTCTTTGTAAATGAATTGTTTTCATGATCTGTTTCCATCATGGTTCTGAAGAATATTGTTTGCCAAGGATGTTAACACTGTAGCCAAACCTTTCCATATTTTCAAAAATAATTCACTTGAATTTAATTACATCTAAGTGCTTCATCATCCTTCAAGGATTATCACTTCTTCCTAGATATTACTAAAACAAGAGTCCTGCTCTTTGGACTTGTTCTTGTACATTAAGAGCATGCAAGGACTTTAATATGGTTTGGACAGGCCATGCCACTGGCATCATTTAGTGATAAACACAGACTGACACAGTATATGGTGCAGGCATAATCACTGCTTATTTCCTTATCATTTACCCACCAAATTTGTATTTGATGTTGTAATAAAGTAGTAACAGGCTTGGCCACATTCATTGCTGGTGTTTATTATCTGGCATTTTGTTCGCTGAAACCTTTGCTGTCACCTTCCATAGTAACTGATTCTGAGTAATAGTGATGTTAACAGATATAGATGTATGCATGTTAGTATATCGTGCACAGCTGCTGTAAATTTACATTGTTTGGCCACAGCTTTTTATATTAGCTTCTTGCAGATAATAATGCACCCCAGGTAGTCTTGTTGTAAGTCTAACTATACAATAATTGCCTACATGAAACAAAGATGAATACCAGCCCTTGTCTAATTTATAGAGGGCATTAAGTTATTCAGAAGATTTGCCAGCAGGTACTGTCTGGCACCTTACAAACATTGTACCATAGGGCAAAACTGAATGATACATTGTTCAGAATGCTAACTGTACTGCATTCTGATGTTTTGCATTCCTTTGGGTCTAACAAAGGAATTTCGTAATGAGATCAGAGTTAGGGTGTGATACATTAAAGTCACAGCAAAGAAAAATAATATATTATAGAGAAGCTTAGGAATAGCAGGAGTTTGATATGACATTTTTGTAATCTATGTAAGCAAAACACAGTGTTAACATTCACATTTTTTAAAAATGTGTATTTTATTAGTTTTCAAGTAAAAAAAACATCAACAGTAACAACGTCATAGAACTAGAAGAGTAAACCAAAAACAACATATACATTAGGTAATAAAAAAAGAATGTTCAACAAAATAATAGAGGGAAAATATACAAACCGTAGACAGGCATAAGTTTATTCACAAAATAAAACTTACAAATTCCCTGTCTTAAATCTTGCCACATCTACAATACTATTTAAATATATATTATATTATAATATAATATAAGATCAACTTCCATATTTGTTCCTAGTCTTGAAATCTCTCTCTTAGAATGACTGAATTAATTTAAAAACATTTATACATTTCTTAATGTAATTTGGATAAGGCTGGATTGTAATTCTGTTAAGGTTACACCAGCACAAAAGGCTACATGTCGCAAATTATTTTTCCTCGAGCATTAGGTGTCTAAGACACAAGATGCTGAAGAACAGACTGCTGATTGTGGTTTTCCATAGGAGATCACTGCCAGTACACCAGAGAGATTGTTCTCTTTTTTGTGTTTGTGTGACTTTGAAGTTGGTACATATAGGTCCATGGTGTGAGAGGATTTCCCACCACATCTGGACACAAAAAACACTTACAGTTTAGTTTTCTTCCTTGTGTGTTTTGGGCATTAGGTTTCAGTGTTGGGATACATCAACTTTTTGGCATTTGAGTTTCAGCAGTGCAGTGAACACAAAGTGATACAGTATTTTGCCATATTATGGGATATGATTCTTCAAATATGTTTAATATAACCTAATGACACTGTAGTTTACCAAGCTTTGAATGTTTAGAAGTTTATTTTCTATGAAATTCCAAATGGGTGGGTTATCAAAATAAGTTATATGTCTGCTTCCTGGCAATTACAGGCATTGTATTTGGTATCCATCAGTGGAAAGTAATCTGCAAACTGTTTATTTATCATGTAAGTATTATGAACAATCATATATTCTATGCAGATTAATCTTAAAAAGGGATCTGTTTATAATGCAGTTTTAATGAATAGGTTAACGCTCCCACTATAACAGAAACACTACATTTCTGGTTAACGTTCCCAATATAACAGAAACACTACATTTCTAGTTTTGCATATAGAGTCCAAGTATCCTGAGAGGTATACAGGAAAGCTATATAAATGTACTCCTGTTTCTACACAGAGTAAGTATCATATCTGTTGAAGCAAGCACAATGGTCATAGATCCCCCTGACTTTATATTACTAATTCAAAAATTTAACGTAATGTTGCGCCAACTAACAAACTAGTAACTGATCTGGTAAGAGCTAGAAAGAAATAGGGTCACAAGAAGTATAAGATAGTGAATCTAAGAAATTAATTCTCACAGCAAGTTACAGTAAAAAAAAAAATCCAGTACATGGACATACTGTTAATTTCAGCACTGACAGTAACACTGCATGGCAGCACCAAATCTTGATACTTCCCCAGTGCTTTGTTGAGACTCAGCTAGTGAAAGCATCAACGAAATGAAACAAACTGATCAAAGCTTTAAGCAGTGGGAAGGCCTCCACACTCCCTCCATGTGGCTTTGCTCTACACCCTTACACACACACACACACACACACACACACACACACACACACACACACACACACACACACACACACACACACACACATATGGTTCTACTTCAGTAGATGGAAATACCATAAGAATTAATTTTAAAAAGCTGAGATGAATCTTAACAAAGCCAAAACAGTTAAACATCAAAATACCTAATGCGCATGTCCGGAAAAATGGAGATAAAACTGAACTCACAAAAACAACCCAAACATTAAAACACATAACTTAAATAAAAAACATACCTTTTTCAGTGGTTTTGCAGGAGGGCAAGCCCCCCGCCTGTGCCCCCACACCCCCTGCAAATTATATATACCAACTCTGAGATCGCAGTACAGTGGGGAAGAAGGTAAATTTCCTGCTCCTCACTGATCACTCGATCTACTGAAGTAGGTCCACATATATATACATGCGCACACACACACACACACACACACACACACACACACACACACATATATATATATATATATATATATATATATATATATAGACACACACACACACACACACACACACACATATATATATATATATATATATATATATATATATATATACACACACACACACACACACACACACACACACACACACACATATATATATATAGACACACACACACATATAAATATATATATATATATATATATATATATATATATATATATATACACACACACACACACACACACATATATATATATATATATATATATATATATATATATATATATATATACACACACACACACACACACACACACACACACACACACACACACACACACACACACACACACTTGCCTACACTAACTTTATAGTCATATGACAATGAAGGAATAAAAAAAGATGGAAACTGCAGGGCAAGAGTGAATCTTGAACATTGCTCTTCTCCTTTATTTTTTTTTGTGGGGTGGGGGGAGTAATTCCTCTTGCACCCCCAATCTGTGGTGTAATCCTCCACACCCCCAAACTCATATACTAACTCCAAGATTGCCATACCTCAGAGAAAAGGGAATATTATAAGAAATGGCCATCTCAAGCTTAGTATATGTAAGTCTGTATTTTCAACCATTCATTCTCAGTGTTTTGAGACTCACTCTAGCAGGTCTTGACATTTCAAGTGGTGGCCCTACATAATTATATAAACATGTTAGCTTTTGTGATAGTCTTGGTGAAATATTGGCTAGACAAATGGAGCCAGCTGTTAAAAATTAACAGAATTCCCTCTGAAAAAGGTGAGCTGCTGGTGCAGAGTGCCACAAGAAGAAAAGAAGAGTATTTTTTGCAAATAAAGCAAAATATTTGTGCTCCTGGTGTTACATGGTAATAAAAACAACACTGACAGAGATGAAAATATATCAGTTTAGATTTATTGCAGAATATACAGAAACAGGAATGAAAGCATACATTTCTGTTTTCTGCTCTCAGCTTCATATTATTGCCACAACCCCATCTTTCATTAAAATATACTCATCTCTTTAAATACTGTCCCCTACATGGGTTCATAGGTATTTACAAGGCTGTTGACATGTGAGGATTTTGAGAAGCTTAACCTTACATTCCAATGGCATTTGTTTGGCTCTTGTGTTTTATGTATAAGCAACCCAGAGGTAGGCAGAACAAGGATATGTTGAGACATTTATTTTTTGCCCTCATCCATGATGAACACGTGGAACATGGATGGTAAACTAGGGGTGAAGTTGCAGTGTCCTATCCATTTGTCTGTGATACATACATATCTTCCATCATGTCCTGCTTATGTTGCAAAAGAAACTGAGCTCCATTGAGCGGGTGTTTGTCCTACCATTAGACTTGTAAAGGTGTAATACATCAGAAAGGATAGGGTTTGTTAAAGCAATATATGCAAGACAGAGGTCACCTCTTAGCAGCCTGTATAATATTGAGAAGAGGGACAAGGCTTCGAGGTGGTCTGCATAATTTTTATGATTTAGACCCTTGATTTGTTTTAAGTGAGGAAAGCATTGCATTCTTTCCATGTATGACAAGTGTTTAGACAGGTGCATACCAAAAGAGACGGCATACTCAATGATCAGCCTAATGGGAACAAAGTACAGTAGAATGCTTATATATTTTGATCTGGACAGTATATCTTTAGATGTAAGCTGTGAGATGAAAAATGACTTCTTTACAACAGTGGATACATGATGATCAAAGAACAGTTCATTGTCTGCATAGATTCCAAGATCTCTGACTACAGGACCAACTTTAACATACTTAAGTCAAGCAGGCCTTGTTATCAGCTGTATCCTATATAATGAGTCTGATTTCAGATGAGTAATCGTGATGAACAAGCTGTGTAAAGAATACTGCAGACATTCCTTTGGACAGCAGCACATTTTTTTTTTCTGTGTATACCATAATGTTTTTGTAAAATACGTACTCAGCTGCATTCATAGTCTTTGCCTGGCTACAGACCCTTTCACTATAGTGTAGCTAGAAACAAAATGCACATAGAATGTATTATCTTGATGGGTAAACAGCAGCACTGGAAAAGGAGATAATGGCAGTCACTTCAGTCATAGCTGTCTACCTCTTACCTCTAAAATCAGGGACAAATCCAGAAATAGTCAGGAATGTGTTTTAAAATATTGATATTATTAACTTGAGAAGTTGACAGAATACGAAATGTGAATTAACATGTTTTCTGAAGTGTAAGAAATCTATAACTGTAATTATTGACATTATTTATTAAGTGTAATCCACCAACATTTTCCCCAGATTGGCAGTTTTAGGGGGGGTTAGAAGAAACAGATCAACATTTTGAGACAAAATCAGTTGGGAGTGGCTTAAAAATAGAAAGCGCTGTGACAGACTAGTAGTGAGAGTTGAGAAATTCTGGCATATACAGTAAGAAACATAGTAAGCAAAAACAATAAATGAAAGTGGCTTATGGTATACACCAACACCAGGTTGTTATAGACGACAGACCGTTCAAAACCTTAAAATAAATGGCTTATCAAACTGCTACTACATTACAAAATATACAAGCTTTCACTCTTCTCATTCTTCTCACAGAAGCTTTGAAAACCAGTTATTAGCCTTCAAGACAGGCAGATCCCATTTGAAGTGCTCTGTGCAGTTATGAGAGGGCCACCTTTGAAAATACATAGCTAGGATAAAGACAGTTTAGAAATCAGTTTAGAAGAAGACAATGACAGCCTTGAACAATATGCACCAGAAGTCATCATAAGAAAAATTGATGGCCCTAAATGTATATCTTGTTGAGCAGCGGAGGAAGAAAGGATGACATTATAGACAGTTTTATGTAACTCAGTGGAATTGGCTTCACCCCCACCTTACTCATGTATGTTCATCCTAACCATGTCATTATCCCTAATCCCAACCATTCACAGTGCATTATGAAAAATCCTTTCCCTGACAGTAGCATTACACAAGACACTCGGACACACTGCTCAGAAATAAAACACATAAAACATATATGCACAGCACTAAATGTATCTCCTGACCTAATCTTTACTCTAAACCTAACCCACAAACAGTTGCACATGCACTCCTACCCTAATGCTGAAACTTTGGTTCAGCCAAAATTTCAGAATTAGTTATCAAGCCCACTTACCCACTCACAAGCAAACCTCACATGCTATATGAAAATTTCTGTCATTTGATAATACACACTTTTCATAAAAGGACACAGTAGTTCACTTTGTCAACATTAAGTGATTCAACAAAGTGAACTGAAACATAAGACAATGTTTAAGGAGAGTAGGAATTTAGGAAAGTGTACAACAAAAGAGGGAATAAAATAAAGATATCAAACTTGGAGTTGTGCAAAGAGTAGTACAAACAGGGAATAATAACTATCTGTGTAATACAAACCAAGAAGAAACACATAACAAAGAGGTACATCAGGGTTGTATAAACAAGGAATAAAGAATAGAAAGAAATGCATATTGAGTTCTCCAAGGTTAGTATAAGCCAAGGCTGTATGTAACTATTTACATAAATGTACAAAACAATCCAAGCAATTCTACTGAAATGACAGCAAGCTAGAGACCGCAAAATTGCTTTTTAGTGCTTTCATTCGTTATTTATTAAGAACTTCATCAGAAAATGAATAACAAATTGCTCATAATAAATTTTAAACTTTTGCCTTAAAATTGCATTACTTTTTTGACCAATAAACATCTAATACCAGTTTATAAATAAATTACCTTAAAAAAGCTTATGAAAAACAACAATCTAATAAATATAACCAATGTTAATTTATATCATTATACTGTTAAGATCATTAGGAGACTAGCTAAAAGAATTTATGAGCATGTCACAGCCATAAAAAACAAAATTTGAATAATACTTTAGCGAAACATGCAATTTCCTGCCAAGATTATAGAAAGTTTCAATTGTTTGTGATTGATAAGGTTGATTAAACCAGCTTCGTGGGAAATTACACTGTGTTACTAGAATGCCATGAAGCTGAATGGCAAATAAGATTGTTACTGTAAGGAAGTAATTTAATCAGACCTTGCTCATGGATCACTCTTGACAAGAGATGGTGTGCCTGTAGAATTACATAGTTAACAAATGATGCATTTTTGATTTTTTTTTTTACCAACATAAAATAAACCATATGCTTCCTAGACATCACTTTTATCAGTACAGATCCCTACCAAAGGGAAGTTCATCTTCCATTAGAGTCTAGTGCAGTACCTTTGAGAAATATTTGGAGAAAACATTGAACATGGAATTAGGATCAGTATATATACTTTCCTTTTTGGGTATTTGTGAAAAAGGTTTTTAGTAACATTCAGTTACGTTTAACCATTCTATTTTTACAATAGCTTCAAAGACATCTGCTTCTTCTCTGAATTTGTGTTTGTCATAATGAGATATTTGGATTTGCCTGCACCATATACCTTTCACTGGTATACATACACCTTGTATTGAGTATATAGTTTACCATAAAGTTATCTGTTGCATATGTAATAATGCCCTTGCACCATCTACTTCAGTCCAGTGCCTGAGCCCATGGAGGAAATTTCCTCAGATATTTAAAGTTTCTAGTATGTATCTTTCTGTTTTAAGTTTTATACATTTGTTTAAAGTAAGAACGTAGATAATAATAACAGTACATGCCTTATGTTGCACTTTGTGCAGTTAATGGTATATAGAGGTGTCAAAGAAGTGTTACACCAAAGTTTCCTATGCAGTTCTGAACCACAAATTAGTGGTCTTAATATTTAATTGTTAGTATCATTACAGTATCAGGTGATTACACTGTAAAATTGTCTTTGTAAAACCTGTCTTTTGCATTTCTTGTAACGTGGAACAGTTGCAAATTCATTCAGTCCTAAATCTGGAAACTGAACTAATGTGAAAATGTCTTTGTGGATTTAAATGTTTTTTTAATAGTCATTTGAAAAAAAAAATCAACAGCAATAGTGTCAATATTTGTGTTGGAAAATAATGTTGAACTGTAATTCATTGTAAATTTTATATTGTTTAAATGTGTATGTAAATAAATGAGTACTTTAATTACTGTATAATAATGTAAATTAAAAGTGCAATGCATGGATTTATTTTTCAAAGACTTGTAACTTAGCTGTCTGAACTAAAAAAATAAGTGGATGATTTGAAGCTTTTAATACCGATGTTAATAATACAGATTAATCAGGCTAGTCGAACAATAAGTGGCGAAAGTAAGAATATCTAATTGCTGAAATATATGTAATAAAGATATCTGTTAGTTGATATTTGTTCAGTTTCTGTTTTCTTTAGAAGTTGAAGGACTGCTGAATTATTGTGCTGCAGAACAGCTCATGCTGGAAGGAAAAGTTTAAGACATGCACTTGACAAAGATGCAAACAAACTATAACTTGACAAAAATGGTGTGGATTGCTGCTGTTAGCTGTTTGCCATAAAGCAACTGTGTGTAGTAGAGCAACAGATATTGGACTAGGGGATATACAAGTTTCACACATGTATTGGGTGACGTGATCAAAATAAGGTAATTTTGATTACATTCTTTGGCTATGTGGGTTGTATCCTGCCCATGATGCAACAACCAGCTAGCTGCACAAAGCTCTGACTCCCTCACACACATGCATGCTGATTCTCTAGCCCCTTGGATGGAAATCAGCAGTCAGAGTGCAAATAACTAGTACTTTCTTGCCACTTCAAGAGAAGCAGCTCTGAGGCTTCACAGGAGCAATAATCCTCTATAAACTTCATTTCTGAGAGATATGTCCCCATAGGGGAACATTGCAACACATAAATTAGTGCACGTTTAAGAAAATATTATATATTTTATTTGCAAACTAAAAGTGATATTTCCCCTTTAAGAAATCTGGCATTTTTTACAATATCATAGGTTTTGGACCACTGTTTTAGAATAGGTCTTTGCAAACTTTTTATTTGTTGTGCACTGGGAAGTTATTACAAGCAGTATCCAAAACGAACCCGAATAAAGTTCTAGTGAAGCAGTCACGATCCAAATATATTTTTATTATTTCACATAAAAAACAGCAAGTTAAGCGCTTTCATCTACTCAGTCGTAGACTTCATCAGAACATTTAATTAGTTTGAAACACTTGTATTTATACCAGAAAAACCGCCAAAAATCACAATTAATCAATTAAAAGTTATTATTACCTTAAAGTCACAGTTATTTTATCTGATGCATGCATCACTTCCTTGAGCATATTCATATCCAGTATACATATAATAATGTTGATAATTATCTATTTTAAAATATCCAACATTACATCATTTATTGACACATATCCAATTACATATATTTAAAAACTGCTATCTATATTGTTAAAAAAATTTTTTTATATAAAAAACTTGTGCAAAATTCATACTTCTATTTGATGCCTTCCTATTACTTAATAAGTGTAGGGTTTTATATAACACTTTTATTGCATATATATGCACTACTTCTTATTGCATATAACAGTAACTATATAGCATCAATATGCTCTATACTAAATAAATATAATACTTGACTGTCTATAAAACATAACACATAAAACATACAATATACTAAATAAGACCTAATCTCTTATAAGGGGCTTAGTGGGTATGCAATCATTCAGGCCTGGAGGTACCGTTGCATTTAACCTTATTTGCCATCTAGTTTCCTTTTCTGAGACTTGTGCCTTAATGTCTCCTCCCCTGGGATTCTGTTTAATTCCAATTTATGCCCCAATTTATGCTAACATGGTACTTTTAGATTGGGAGCACAAAGTGATTTTTAGTAGTCGATACATGCAGCACATTAAACGATATGTACGTTTTTTGGATGATGTTTTTATATTATGGGAGGGGGATATCACGGATATCCCTGATTTTATTAAATATATAAATACATCTACCTCCTATTTGAGATTCACATGTAAACATAGTACGGAAGGTATAGCGTATCTGGATACTTATATTACTTTAACATCTAATGGATTTAAATCTAATATATATAGGAAGGAGACATTTAGTAACACATACTTGGAATATAATAGCTGTCATCCTGTGAAGTTAAAAAACAATATTGTTAAAGGTCAGTGTATTCGTGCTGCTAGAATGACCTCTGAGTACAATGAGATGGTAATGGAACTGAATACAATAGGAACCATGTTTAAACAGAGGGGATATCCTGATTATGTGATCAATGATGCCATTGATTATGTTAGTAAAATGTGGGGTACTAAATTTAAACCTTTATTAGGAGTGGGTATAGGTAATATGGATATAACCAATACTCAGGGAGATGCTACTGATTATCACATGGCATGTATTTTACCCTTTAATAGTTTTACTGAGGATATAAAGTATATTATTAAGAGAAATTGGAATATTTTAAGGTGTGATGATGCAATATCAGCTATAGTTGGTAATGAGCCCAGGTTTGTAAACAGTGTAGGATACAACCTTAAGAGTAAATTTGAAAAAAAATGTATCCAGTATAAAAGGACAATGGACAGGTACCCGGAAGTGTGGTCATTGCAATCAATGTAAGGCTATTATGGAGGATAAGGATATACAGTTACTTAATATTGGCAAAAATGCCTTGCACTTTTGTCGTGGTAATTGTGATACTAAGAATGTCATATATCTGGCCCTGTGCACTTCCTGTCCTAGTTTTTATGTAGGACAAACAGGGAGAAGATTAAAGGATAGGATATATGAGCATTTTTACGCAATAAGGAAAAGGGATGAAAATAATGCCCTATACAGACATGTGCGGGACAGTATTAGTTGTAGCACTTTTAAGTTTGCAATACTGGAGTTGGTGAAGGTATTACATGAAGGTGGGAATATTAAGTATACTCTGGGGGAGAAAGAAGTTAGATGGCAAATTTTGTTAAATGCCACCTCACCACCGGGTATTAATGAATACCTCTTGATTAAACCTATATTGCAGAATAAAGTATGATAAATATTAAGGTGGCTTTATGCTGAGAGTTACATATTTATAATGATGTGTTAAATATATGAGGCATTGCATATGGTTTTATGTTCTAGGTATACTAGTATTTTGAAACTAAACCTGTAGACTTTTTCTTGTTTGAGGAGACTCAAAATGATTGGTGCACCAATCCATTCAAAAGGTGTATAAAAAGGAGTGGACTTATATAGATTGTGTTCTGATGAAGTCTAAGTTATTTTAGATGAAAGCGCTAAACCTTTGAATTTTATTGTTTTTTTTTATAATAAATAATATTTTATACCTTTTCGTTATTTCACCTATCCAGTGGGTTCTGTTGAACTTGTGTACTTATAGCTGTTATTCATTCGTTCCTAACTGGAGGGTTAAACTTCATTTGCTGAAAATTTATATATTTTTATGTGTTTGTTCTAAGTTAATATGGAATATATTTATTTATTTAGCTTGTTTTTTGGGGGGATTCATTAAAGCAGAAAGTCTTGAAAATGTATATAGCTTCAAATGGAGATGAGAAGAAATAACTCCATAAAAGATTAACCTACCAAACATTGGTGTGTCCATGTAAGACAAAAGTTGGAAATACACATTCAAAAACTGCTATTTTTTAATTAGTGGGAACAATAGCTTTTTATCATAATGGCTACTTTGCTCACATTATTTTGGACTGTGAATGGCCTTGTAGGTATAGACAAAAATAATGAGTATGAATTACAGTAAGAGATGCAGAGTGCAAATAGTAATCTTGCAGGAGGCACATTTGGAAATATATGAGCTTGAAAATTTGACAAAGAAAGGATTATAAGAGGGATATTCAGCAGAATATTAGGGATAAAAAAAAAGGGAGAAATAATACTGATTGCTAGAGATGCTCCAATAGTGAGAAAAGAGGGAAAAAAATCGATGATAGATTTGAGGTAGTAAGGAACTATTGACAAGGGAGTAGGATTACACTAGTATGTATTTATATTCCACTAAAAATTCCTATTATAGAACTTAATTAAATTTTGGGAGCAATAATCAGCTTTCAGTAGAACATATTACTTATAGGTGGGCCTAGAACTTGATTTGTAATAGGATGTATTAGGGGAACCCTAGAAGTAAAATATAAGAAACGGGGGTATATTTTTTCACAAAATTTATGAAAATATTTGGTATAGAAGATGTGGATTCAGTAGTTGGATCTCAGACAAAATGTATATATTATTACCCAAAATAACTGAGCTAGACTAGATAGAAATTATATTTCACAGGAGCATGTGCATTTAATTGAAAGCTTCAACATACATCCAATAACTATTTCAGATCATGCAATGATACAAACTAAGATAAAAATGTAGGGTAATGAAGAAAAAAATGAGACACTGGTGCTTTCTCACTTACAAGTTAAAAAGAGAGGAATTTAAGAAATGAGTCAGAAATTATTTGAGCGTTATTAGGGAAGATAAAAAATTTCCTCAGAAGTATTAGCTAGTCAACGACATAAAATGAAAATGGAGTTTAGTAATAGAGCAGAAATAAAGGAGAACTTGATATGGTTAAGAAGTAATAGGAATTATCAAGAGAGGTGGAAAACAGTTTCATTGTTACACAATAAGATGGATCTCAAAAAACAAGAAAAGGAGTAGCTGCAAAGTGCAAAAGAGAAAAGAATGAAGTATTTGTATAGTATACATGAATTAGAATGCTGTTAAACAACTACTTTTTTTATAACAACTGCAGCACACAGAACATTTAGTGCAACAATGTAGGCAACAGAAAAGTAGAATGCGTTGTTGCCAAACTTAGAGAACATATGACAAGAAAAATACCCAGAGATCCTATAGAGATATTAGAGATATTTTGGAAATTTTATGAAAATTTGTATAAACCAAGAAGAGGACTGTGGAAACCAAGAAATAGCACAAATGGAAATATTTATGTAAGACTTAACTATGCCAAGGTTAGAGGAAGATGAAGTTCAATAATTAATAGCTAAGATAGGAGGAGATGAGAAAAAAACAGTGATGTATAATCAATCTTCTGGGAAATCTCCAGGAAAAGATTTTATTCCTGTGGAAGTTTGGTTCAGAGATTAGTACTAGGCTACCTGCCCCTGCAAGCCATTTTAAGCCTAGCCAATTATCCCTAGTGAGACTCAAACCCTGCACCTTGTATTTGTAAAGCAAACACCTTAACCATTAGGCTACCCTTCCAACCAAATGGAGAGAGGAAAGTGATAAAGATCTGGAAGATTTTGTTTAACAGTATTTTAAAAGGAGGGAAAAGTGGTAGCATCTTGGAAGAAAGTTGTGATGGCTGTATTACCTAAAGAGAATAAAGATGTGTCAGACCCATTCAATTTTAAACCATGATTATGAAGTGTTTATGTCTATGCAAGCTAAAAGAATAGCAAAGGTGTTGCCAAAACTGGTAGAGATGGATCAATGTGCTTTTGTGGAGGGAAGTCAAACATTTGACAACATTAATAGAATAATGATGATACAAAGAGAAGCAGAATGTATAAAAAATACTGTTGTTTCTTGGGCCTTGGTGAAAAGAGAGCACGCAAAAGGGTAAGCTGGGATTTTATGATTAGGGCAGTGTAAGAATTTGTATTCCCTGATACAATAATAAAGTTAATTTGGAGGGTGTATGAAAGATTGGAGGCAAGAATTAAAGTGGGAGAGTTCCTCTCCAATAAGCTGTGTTTGATCAGAGGAACCAGGCAGGGGTAACCTCTTTCCCATTTGTGATTTTCCGTATAGAGTCATTGGTGAAAAAAATAAGGGATTCAGAAATTCCAAGATATAATTGGTACGATAATGAAGAATAAAACTGGCTTTATTTGCAGGTGATATTATTTTGTACTTGATAAATCCAGAAAAGGACATTTTGGTATTGTGGAACATTTGAGACAGTTTCACGTATTTTTGGAATATTAATAAAGAAGATAAAACAAAGGTTATAGGTATAAATTATGTACCCAAACAGGAATTGGTTAAGCAATACCCATATTTATGGGGAGATGATAAGGTGATTAGGAGTATGGATGAAAAAGGCTTCTGTTCTGGCAGCTAAGGATATGTGGGAAGAGACAAAACCTAATAATACAAAAATAAATAAGCTGGAAGCTATTGTTTATGTATATGGATCATAAGATACAAACAGTGAAAATGTTTTAGTTCCTATAGTTTTATATATATAGATCAGGCATATTTTTTCTCAACTAGAGGAGAATTTGTGGACAATAATTTATAAAGAGTTAAAGGAATATATCTAGGAGGGGAAGGGGTAAGAGTTAAGTGGGTTGTTGATCCTCCCAGTAGAACAAGTTGGTTTAGGGTTACCTGATTTGAAGGTTGTATTTTACAGCTACACAATTAAGGCCCATATACATAACAGAAGCAGAAGGTCACATTTCAAAGTGGAAATGGATATTGATGAAGCAGGGAAGAGTTCATGAAATAAGGAGTAAGGACTTCCAAGATGGCTGCACATTGGGTAACAGCTTAACTCTAGCTCTCCCAGTATGAAAACAGAAACTCAGCAAAGGCCAATAGACTTTTGTGTTTATAGGCAAATTTCAGTAACTGGCTAGTAAGTGTACTGCCTGGATGCCAGGAAAGAAATACAGAGCACCTGGGAAAAAATCAGCCAAAAAAAAAGTGAGGAAGAAACACTGATTGAGGAGAGTTCTACAGCTATTCAGCAAAAATCAATGCAACCTCCAGACATTGACTTCCAGTAACCTACAGGAAGATATAAGACAACTGCACACAGACCTGGTTAAAATAAATGAAACAATGATGGAGTATATCAACACAAACAACAAAGGGCTGGAAAAAAATGGATGAAGCTTTAAACAGACATTCAGATGAGGTGATAAAGCTGCAAAAATCAGAGGTTGAAATGAAGAAAAGGCTGGCTGAATATGAGAATGCTCAGGAAGAGATGTTTCAAAAAACAATAGAATTAGAGGACAGAGTACATATGATCATAGGAAGTTACTAGGCTATTGGCCCTAAGGCCATTAAAAGGCTAGCCAAAAATTTAGCCCATGTTCTGAGAAGTCAGCAGCTGATGCCCTTGTCCAGCAGGGACACAGGTGGAATCCCAGGGATATATTTTCTGTTCCCTATCCAGTTATCCAGGTTGCACTTAAAAAGGGTTAATGAGATAGTCTGCTTGACATGGAGAGGGAGTCTATTCCATAGAAGGGGGAGTCTCTAGGACACAAATCTGTCCCACCAAGTCATTTTGATGCCACAGGACAGGTTGAGGTCACACTTGTGGGTTACTTGAGTGGAGCGTGACTTGCGGATATGCAGCACATAATGAAAACCTGGGATTTTCAGCTATACCAGAGAAGCTAGAAGGAACAGACTGCATTAATTTTATGAAAGCACAAATAAGCAACTGGGTTGAAAGGGCACATTGTATGTATGCTCCAAACCTGACTATGAGAAAGTAAACTAGACCTTTAATAGTAAAGATCCAATCATACCAGCAGAAGGAGTTGATTCTGACAAAAATGTAGCAGAAGGACATAATACTAAAAGTAGGAGACAGCAGTGCATTTGTCAAGAATGATTACTCTTTGTACACCAGGCAAAAGAGGAGTAAATTCATTCCACTATTCTGTGAATGTGAATGTCTAGCTGCAGTTCTGAGATTCAAACTAACTACTGTACCCAGCTGTCTTCAAGGTATTCTTCCCTGGAGGGACAAAATCATTTTTTGATTAAGTAGATACTAAGGAAGAAATACAAAAGTTTGTACAACAAAATGTGAGCAGTGAAAGAGAAGGAAATTCTGCTTCTTGTTCTTCTGGTAATAAAGACCGCAGAGAGACTGTGCCTATGAAACCTTTTCCACTATTTCAATGGACAATGTCGGAGAGAAGGAAGGGAGAATTAGAATTGACTAGAAGAATCACGAATATGTTGGAAATGAAGCAGAGAGAGGATTTGGGAGATGGAGATGAACAGTAATAAAACCAGTAACTTAATTTGGGATTACAATGAAATAACTATATTTGTGAAATATGACAGAACAAGAACATTTGGAAATATTGGACTTTTTCAGTATTTGTTGGACTAGGAGGTGACTCAAAAGTATATGCCCTACTTCATGTCATTAATGTTTGGAAAAAAAGTTTAGGGTTTTGTTTAACAGAAAGTTAACTGGAAGTAAAGAAAAACTCTTTTTCTTAATACTACTATTCTTATGGTGTATTTTTTTTCTGCATGCTATAAAGTAAAGCTTTCTCAGTTAATTTTAATTGTAATGGGGATTGTAAACAGGTGTTGCTGTTCTTTTTTCCCTTTCTTTTTGTTCAGTTTTAAGAAATGTAGGTACTGCAATGTAAAACAAAGCCTCATTAAAAGAGCATGACAAAAGGCAAATTAATGTGCTTTTTGTCATTCTTGCATGGGGGAATGACTGGAGTAAGGACCTTAGGCTGATTTTGCAACAAGTTTTAAGACAAAGCAAGTAAATGAAAAACAATATTGAATATTATGAGTTTTTTTTTCTAGCAAATGAATGTATGTTAAGCAGCAATTCTGTATCTGGTGCTCGTGTCTCCATGGAAACAATCTGATAAAGGGAAATTGACTGTCTGATTCTCATGTCTCCATGGAGACAATCTGATAAAAAAAAATTGGTTGCAGTCTAGTGGAGAGTGATTAGCTGGGGGAAAAAAATAAAGAGAGAAACTGGCTAGGAGATAATGCTCTCTGAAAGCATTCAGGAGCTTTCCCAGCTGAGGGAGCTATAGAGATAAGACAAAACAGTGCTTAGTAGAAGCACAGGCTACACCATGTGTCTTACCGTGGATAACCTTTCTTTTAGGTTAGCTCAAGTCTGTGAGTGTGGATGTCAGTTTGGGACATTTGTTCCTATTAGGACGGTAAAACTTCAATATTTGAAGATGTACATAGTTTTATGTGTTAGTATTTAATTTTTTAGGTTTTAGGGAGCTATCAGTGGTTTGTTTGTTTTTTGTTTGAGGGCTTTCAATAAAACAAAAAGTTTTGTAAGATGTGACTTAGGCTCAAATGGATATGACAAGAAACAACCATATAAAGTTCAACCTGCCAAAGAGTGTATGCATGTAACACAAAAGCTGAAACTTGACATTTAACAAAAAAGGTGTTATACATAAATGGTGGGAATAATAACTTTTTAATACAATGATGTTTTCTGTAATGTCTTTGAATGTCAATGGCCTCACAGATAAATACAAAAAGGAAAGAATATTGAACTCATATTAAAAATGTACAGTGCATATAGTTATGTTACAGGAGACACACTTGGAAATAATTGAACATGTAAATTTGATAAAGAAAGGTTTTCAGTATGGTTATTCAGCAGAATATCTGGGACAAAGGAAAAGAGGAGGACTTATATTAATTGTAACAGGAGCTCCAAAAGTGATAGAAGAGGATAAAAAAGATAATGGCAGATTTGTAGTGCTAAGGGTCTACTGGTAAGGGGGGGGGGGGGATTACACTGTCATGTATTTATATTCCACCTAAAATTGCTATAATGCAGTTTAAGAAAATTCTGGGAGAAATAATCAGTTTTCAGCAAGGAATATTACTTATAAATGGAGACTGGAATTTGATTTGTGGCAGTGAAGATGTGTCTGAGAGGACCAGAAGGGAAAGTTTAACAAAGGAGGGTAGATTTTTGAAGAAATGTATACAAATATTTCGCATGGAAAATGTGAATTCAGTAATAGGAGTTCAGAGTGAATTTACACATTATTCCCTAAGATATAAAAACTGGGCTAGGCTAGACAGAATTTACATTTCACTTGAATGTGTGCATTTAATTGAATGTCTTGATATGCACCCAATAACTATTTCATATCATGCACCAATAATAACCAAAATAAAAACATAGGGTAATGAAATAAAAATGAGACACTGGTGCCTTCTCACCTATCTGTTGAAAAGAGAGGAATTTAAGGAATGGATAGTGGAGATTATTCAGAAGCTATTCCAGAGGACAGAAATTACTTCTGAAAATACAGCTAGAGAGTGGGATAAAATTAAGGTGGAGTTTAAAAAATAGGGTGGAAATAAAAGAAAGGGAGCTATGGTTAAGAAGTAACAGTAATTATTTAGAGGGACTGCCAAGTATTGCAGAATAGGAGGAATTTCTCCGAACAAGAAGATGATCAACTGCAGAAAGCTAAGCAGAAAATAAGGGATTACTTCAATAATATACACGAGTTTAGAAAGATTGCTGTTAAGCAACTGTTTTTTGAAAATAACACTAGAGCACAATGACTCAGGCAACAGGAAGTACAAAGGGCTATCACCAAGCTTAGGGAGCCTATAATAAGGAAGGTAACAAGAGCTCCTGTAGAGGTATTAGAAATATTTCAGAAGTTCTATGAAAGGCTGTATAAAGCAGAGAAATATGGACATCAAGAAGAGATACAAATGGAAATGTTTATGAAAAAATTAAATATGCCAAGGCTAGAGGTAGATGAAGCTCAATAACTAACGGATAGGATGAGATGAGATAAAATTTTGATGTATAACCAATCTACAAGAAGGTCCCCAGGAATAGATAGTATTCCTATGGAAGTTTGTAAGCTAGGAGGGATAAAACTGATAAAGATCTGGAAGGTTTTGTTTAACAGTATTCTAAGAGGAGGAGAAGTACCAGCATCCTGGGAGAAAGCAGTGGTAGTTGTAATACCTAAAGAGAGTAAAGATCCATAACATCCAGCTTCATACAAGCCCATTTCAATACTAAATCATGATTATAAAGTGTTCATGTCTATAATGTCTAAATGAATGGCAAAAGTAATGTGAAAATTGATACATATAGATCAATTTGGTTTTGTAGAGGGGAGGCAAACATTTGACAACATTAACAGAACATTGATATTCCAGAGTGAAGTAGAATGTAAGAAGATACCATTATTATTGATGGGTCTTGATGCAGAGAAAGCATTTGACAGAGGAAGCTGGAACATTATGAGCAGGGCAATGGAAGTATTTGCACTTCCTGAAAAAATTATAAGGTTAATTAGGAGGATATATGAGGGATCGGAGGCAAAAATTAAAGTGGGTGGGGTCCTCTCTGATAGCTTCTGCTTGAGCAGAAGAACCAGCCAGGGGTTTCATCTTTCCCTTTTATTTGCATTATATTTAGAAACATTGGCAAAGAAAATAAGAGACTCAGAAATTCAAGAATATAACTGGTATGGTAGTCAAGAAAAGCTGGCACTATTTGCAGATGATATTATATTATACCTGACAAAACCAGAAAGGGACATTACAGTGTTGTGGAACATTTTGAGACAGTTTTCAATCTTTTTGTTATACAAAATTAATGAAGTTACAGCAAAGGCAATAGCAGTAAATGATGCACCCACATATGAATTTGTTCAGCAATATCCATATTCATGGGGGCATGATAAAACAAAGCATTTAGGAGTATGGGTTTAAAATTATTCTGGTGTGGCAGCTAAGGATATGTGGGAAGAGACTAAACAAATGATAATACATAAATGAGAAAATGGAAGCTTTGTTATATGGGTATGGATAGTAAGATACAAGCAGTTAAAATGTTTAGTCTTATACACAAGTCAAGCATATGTTTATCAACCAGAGGAGAAGTTGTGGATAGCAATTAATAAAGAGCTGAAGAACTTTATATGGGAGTGGAAGACGGCAAGAGTCAAGTTGGATAAGCTGATTCTTCCAGTAGAACAAGGCAGATTGGGATTACCCGGTTTGACTGGATATTTCAGAGCTACACAGTTAAGGCTCCTGTACATAGTACAAGCAGAAAAATATAATTCAAAGTGTAAAGGGATGATGATGTAATGGGGAAAGCTCAAGAAACAAAGAGAGGCTGGGATTTTAGATGCAGGCCTTTAAGGAGAATACAATTAATCATACAGAATATTATATCTATAAAGTGGCAGAAAGTATCCTAAGAACTAAGCCAGCATGGGAATGAAGAAAGGAGATTCTGCCAATAGGGATGACTCCAATTAGGGATTTAGACAATAGGCAAGAGAGGACTGGAATTTATTGGAGAAAATGGCAAATGAACCAAGGTATTGGGAGCAAATAACTAGAGAGGGAAAGAGTTTAGAATGTGAAGATGCCAAGACTTAATTTGGACTGCAGGTTAGAGATTGCCTTCCCTATCTAGAATTGATATCAGAGTATGGCAAAAAGAAAAAAAAATAGGGGGTCCTAAACAAAAGACCAGCACTGGTAGAGTTTTTAGTAGAATCTAGAACAGAAGCTGCCATTAAAAAAAGAATAAGTAGTAGAGCATATAAAATACTGCATGATAACTATAATAATCAATTAGAGGAGGTTAAAAGGATTAGGAAGAGAGATTGGATAAGCAATTCACAAAGAAACAATGGGAGGATATATGTGTGTCTCCCAAATATGCAACAAAATCTAATAAATTTAGGATTTTTGCTTGGAAATGTTTACATAGATATTTTATACCTCAAGTAGAGTCCAGAGAATTATTTTCTTCAGGTAGACAGCAAATGTAGGTGTGACCAGGAAGAAAGAGGTAATTGGGAACATATTTTCTGGAGTGCTGTGAGTTGGTGGACTTTAAGGATTCCCTGTGGGATGCACTGTCAGAGATGTTGGGTGGGCAGATTGGTGTGATGAGGGAAATGATTTTTCTGAGCTATGATACAGAATCAGAATTGCCTAGACATAGTAAGGCCTTGCTGTGTCTAATTATGGTGGCTGGCAAAAAAGCAATTGCTAGAAAATGGAAATCAGAATCTAAACCAACTATACTAGAAGCAGTGAATATAGTAACAGAGATATAACAACTGGAATTAAGATCTTTAGAAAAGGGTAGGAGCAAACTACTACAAAAATGGGAATTGTGGGAACAGTACATACAGGGGAGGAATGAGGTTTAAATGAAGGGAGGACTTAAATGATGGTATGTAATGTTTGAATGAAAATGATTGGGTAGATTATAAGTGATGTATAATGTTTGCAACTGGGAGTGTGTCAGTATGGTTTGCGATATAAAATGTTTGCAACTAGGATTGTGTCTGTATGGTCTGTTTTCATTTATATAAATGTATGATTCCCTATATCATAAGTGATGGTTTAATAAAGATGTTTCTTGTTTTAAAAAAGGGCAAGAATTGAATACTTTATGTAATGCTGCATAGGTTATATGATATATAGCAATATGAGTCTATATTATGTCAGCAAAACGGAATTACAACAAATGCCATTTCCCTGATACATATAGACCAAAGTCTTAGAAGAGCAAAACCCCAGTTCACAGATTTTTTTCCCATGGAAAAAAATCAGTGAACCAACAAAACACAACATACCACTTAAAACATTACAAAGTGGGGGTGCCTAACTAAATATACCAGCTCCGAGATCGCACTACAGTCAGGTAAAGGGCAATGTCATGGCTCAGGCCAAGTGATTTCTTTCTCTGGGAAAGAAATCACTGACCTGACTTTTCGCGCTTTTCTGATTTCGGTCTATATGTGTCGGCGAAACAGCATTCACTGTAATGCCATTTCGCTAACATGATATAGACCCTAGCAATATATGTGAAGTATAATGTTTGTAAATGTGAACTTGTTAATACAGTTTGATTACTTTTATATAAATGTCAATTTGCCTGTGTCACAAGTGATAATTCAATAAAGGTGTTTAAAAAACAAAGAAAGAAGGAGTGAGAGAGTGAGATTTTGGATACAGATCCTTAAGGAGACTAACAACAACTGTACAGAATATTATATTTATAAAGTTGCAAAAAGTATTCTAAGAGCTAACATGGGAATGGAGAAAGGAGATTTTGCCACTACGGATGACAGAAAATAGGGATGCAGAAAATAAACAGCAGGGGATTGGAATTTACTGGAGAAAGCTAGCAAAGGAACCAAAGTGTTGGGAGCAAATAACTCAAGAGGGAAACATAATCTTGTTTACATAGTTTTTCCCATAACATTTTTACTCTTTTACATTTCAAAAACACATTTCATATTTTCTTTTTCTTGGCAATGTAAACATATTCTATCACTTTTCTTTTTATATGGCATATTTCCTTTTACTGGCAATTTATCTATTACCAATCTCCATAAAAAATTGTGACATTCTACTTTCTGATTACACCATTTGCTTATTTTATAGCTTTAAATTTTTTTTCATTTTAGATGTTTCCATAGTTTTACATAGTAATGTTTTATCATTACATACTTATACCATACTTTTTTTTCTTTTTCTATAGTATCAATTTTGTATTTAACAGAAATATTTTTTAACATTTTATTTCTTCATTTATATACTCTTTTTCTCGTTTTTACCATACCCCCAAATTTATCATACTTATAGTTATACAGTTTTACTACTAATCTCTCATCTTTCTCATTTATCCACTTTAACACTTTGCAAAATTTAGTGAAGCAGGGTGTACCACTGAATTAATTAATCCTAAACCTCCTTCTTCTTTTGTTTGCATACAAAACTCCTCGTTTTACTGAGCTTAATCTAGAACACCATATACATGAAAACATTATCTGCAGTAATTCATTTTCAAATACTGTTGGCAATATAAAGTATGCTGCTTTTCCCATCAGTACTGAATTTATCAAGTAAGACTTTTTTTCTGAATGATAATTTATATGTTCTCCAGAAAAAGACATTTGCTTTATTTCTTCTGTTGTTTTTCCCATTAAATTCAACTTACATCTTTATTGCCAAATTTTATACTTAACACAAAAACTTCATTCATTGTAAAATATATACCTACAATCTCTACTACATCACCTAAACTTTTACTTTATTTAAAGCCATCCACAGCATCTCTAGTCACTCGTTTTTGCAAATTATTACTTCATTTATCCAAATTTTGTTTATTGCAATTATTATAATGTTCTCTGCATATGTTACTAGAACTGGAATTCTTAACCCTTCAGTTGTTATTTACCCCACCTACTTCATTTTTTAATTTATTTCATATGCTATCACATTCATAACTAATGAAAAGAGTATACAACTCACTGGACATCCCTGTCTTACACCATTCTTCTTATGCACCTCTTGGCTTAACCAGTCAATTTACAAGTATTTTTCTTTACGATTACTACATGCTGACATACATAATTTCCTAACTTTTTCACTTATGTTATTGTTATTATTATTATTATTACTACCTATAATATTTCATGTCCAATTGTGTCAAATGCCTTATTAAGGTCTCCTATCATGATTTTTGCTTCTTCTTTTCTGTTGATAATATCATCCACAATGTTTCTATCATTAATAATTCTTGGCAACCATTTCCATTTATACTATATATGCTATCTTCCATAATATTTTCCATTTAGTTTCAAATCTGTTTTGTATTATTTTCATAAAGATCTTATAATCAACATTATTCAATACTATTGGTCTCCACTTTTTTTAATTATCTTCTATCTTCCATCTTCCATATAAATTTAAGTATTCCACTACATAAGTCTTTATGCATAAACCTTCATTTAACCATTCATTCAAAATATTTAAAATATATAATTTTTTGCCAGTCCCTTAAAAGTTTATACATTTCCTATCCCATTTCATCTAGGCCTGCAGCTGAATCCATATTTGCTTGTCCTAATACTTTATCTAACCACCTAAAATAATCTCCTTTTCCAACTCTCTTATTCTTATTTTCTGTTAACTTTTTAATTTCCATGTTTTTTCACTACCTTCTTTTTTCTTTAAACAATTCTTGCACATATTGTACTACACTTTTCATAATGTTTTCCTGAGTTATTTCTATTTCTCCTTTTACATTTTTTTATTTCTCTCATTACATTACCATCTTCCTTTACTAATCTGCTTAAGTAACTCAATACTTCACTTTTTCCTTGTAAAAATATCTTTGCTTATATAACAGTTCTTGTATTTTTTCTTGATTTCTTTCATATATTTTTTTTCTATGTCAAAGTACTTTCTATCATTATGTTCTAAATTGTCCAATGCATTATATGTTCTTTTATATTTTTCTTTCTCTACTTTTCTCACATCATATTGCCAGTGTAAAAAATATTTTTTATATTTTTCTTTAACTCTCATCCACCATTCAGACCAATTTTTTTTGTAAAATGTTCTCACAGTAATATGATCTTTCCATATATGTATTACAAATCTCTTTCCTTCTTCAGTCTATGCTTTCTTATTTATCCTTTATATTCATTTGCCTATTTTTATATATTCTTTGTTTTCTTTTATCATTGGCCATATTGCTAGATGATCAGAAAATCCTGTTTCAACTACCTCCCCTTCTTCTATAACTAAACCTTCTGATGCTATAAAATAATCTATTTCAGTTCTTTACATACCTTTTTGTAAGTCCATGAATTTTTGTCCCAGAGTTTTAACTTACCACATCTTATAACTTCTTTTTTCTTATATCATTTCCTTTCTTGTCACACTTGACTCTACAATCACAATTAAACTCTCCTGGTATTATAATATTCATATTTATCACTACATTGTCTAAAATTTTATGAACTAAGCTTTTTCTTTCTTTACAGTTAGTTTAAGCATGCTTGTTCTTTTCATTTTAAATCTACAGTGGTTAATCTTTCCATTTTTGCTAAAGTTACATCTAAAATCTTTACTGCATTTCTACAGAATATGTCTATTCTGGAATATTTCTCATTTCCCAAATTCCAGATTATATTTCCTTCCCATAGTTTCTCTGTAATCTTTCTTCATTTGTTAAAAATCTTGTGTCTTCTAATATAGTTACATTTACATCACCCCCGGGATTCATGAACCTTGCGCCAGGCGCCAGCATAGCGTCGGCGTTATAAAGCCAAATATGGCCACCGAGCGATTCAGGTATGAAGCAATCCCACGTGCACTACCAGCGTGCGCCGGACCTGCGCCGCCCCCGGCGTAGGTATGCTAATCACACTGTGTGCGGTATTGTACCATGCAAATGAAGGTAAATAGCGATTCACGAAGTGGGGCATGCGTAGCGTAAGGGCACGGCAATGTAAACCGAAAAAAACGGTTTACATTTACCCAAACTTGACCAAGGAGTAACGGAAGGCTGTCAACGTCAGGTATCATACAGGTGCAATATGCCAAAGGGGAAAGGCACCGAGAATGTCCAAAGAAAACATGCACAAACTGTAAATAATGACAAAAATGTCATGTACGTAGAAACCACAGCAGAACCCCCGGATATGTGTACAGAAGGTGCAAAGCAATGAAATAATATGACAATGTCCTAAAAGAGCTGTATAATACACAGCAGCTGTACAGCCACCACACACCATAGTATGTATGGAAAGCCCAACCCCAGCGCAAGGGTTGTCAAGGAGTGGTGGCAGTGTTCGGCGCCGTAACCATGTATTAGCAGTCAATGCCATGCAAATGAGGCAGATAATAGTGAATCGCAAAGCTGGCGCGGGTGTAAGGATGGAGCAAACGGCAGCGGTACTACACCGAGGAGTGGCCTACACGAGATACATGTCAATCGCAGAGGGTGTGCCACAGTAGGAGGAAGCATATTGGAGGCCAGCAAACCTGGGCTGTACAATGCACATCACAGCAGCAGGACCGGCGTGTGAGGAAATAGATGCGCTGAGAGTACATAATGCGCGCACAGATGCATGTGCACGAGGATGACTATGTTCCCCAACACAGTCATGTGACGGCCTCCCCGTCAACAGCCACGGATATAGGAAGGTAATGCGGAGAATATGAGGAAATGCGGAAGCAGTGTAATTGGAGCCGTAATGAGCAATCAACACCAATTAATCCAGGAAGGGCAACGGGCGGCAGCCGACAACTCTGTATGCAGACTCCTGCATAACGGGAAAGGGGAGGCATATGAATGCAAAGATAGTAGGGGATGTAGTAGAAATGCAAAGAACAAAGAACCGAAATAGCACAGCCAAGTACAGAGGTAGCATAACTGCGGCTGCAGATAAAATGCATCATATGCCATGTGCCTGCAGGATGCAGTAATGTAAGATGCAAAGCTAAGCCAATGCAGGCAACTGTAATGCAACACTAAAGGCAATACCGTTGCAGTTGCAACCGTAAAACACCGAAAATAATCCATGGATACGGCTGCACAGACACACCCAATGACATCACCGGGTATACAGCACAACAGTATAAAGTGTGAATGCACACAACACACAGCGATTTCCCAAACGCCGCACCGTAGGGTGTAAACACACGGGGAACTTTTAATATGTATATGGTGGGTGCCGCCGTGGCCGTGATGCATAGGTATGTGGCAGAGACAGACGGAGTTGCGGAGGGCGGTGCCGACAACTACCGTAGGCCTCACAGGAGAAGGAGAGTGTTCAGACCAAGGGTGACCTACCAGGGGCTGCAAGACCTGGAGATAGTAGAGCGCTACAGGGTGGACAGGGACACGTTACAGCAAATAGTGGAGCTGTGCCGGCCACGCCTGAGAACAAGAGACAACAGAGGGGAGCCCATCCCAGTGGACACAAAGGTATGTGTGAGCTTGCGAATACTGGCTACAGGTACCTTTCAAAGGCCAACCGGGGATATAATGGGTATCTCACAGGCATCAGCATCTAGGGTACTACACCAGTTCCTGGATGCCATGTTACGACATGCCCATGAGTATATAAACTTCCCCAGATCTCAGGAGGTGTTGGCTAGCAATATGCGCCGCTTCCACCGTGTGGCACAATACCCGGAGGTACTGGGTGCGATCGACTGTACGCACATAGAAATCAAGTCACCGCCCGGGGAGCAGGGTACACGCTACATAAACCGCAAGGGATACCCCTCCATCAATTGCCAGGTCGTGTGCAATGCGCAGGGCATTATCATGGATGTGTGTGCTGGCAGCCCTGGAAGCTTCCACGACTCCCATATCTGGCATGCCTCACAGCTGTATCAGGTATTCGCCAGGGGGGACATCACACAAGGTCACCTTGTGGGGGATGCTGGCTATGCACTGGAGCCGTGGCTGATGACACCCATCAGAAATGCACACACACACATGCAAGAACGCCATAATGAGGCACACGCACAAACCAGAATAATCATAGAGCGTGTGTTTGGGATTTTGAAATCACGGTTCCGGTGCTTGGATACATCCGGTGGAGCCTTGCAGTACTCTCCAGGCACATGTGCCCACATATTCATAGTATGTTGTATGCTACACAATATGATTCTGCGGAAACAGCTGCTGCAGGGACATAATGGTGTAGGGCCACCAAGCCCGCCACAACTGCCAAGGCAAGCACAGGCACAGGGCGTTCAGCGCCATGAACACGCTGTGCCAGCCCCAGTAGGTAGACGGAGGCGTACCCAATATGCCTATGCCCTGGCAAAGAGGGAACGATAGCACATACTTTGACAGTGTAGGCCCCATGGACTGACACCTCCTTACCTGCACACACAGTGAAATGGACGCCACACAAACATGTCCGCCCGTAATGTGTACCGTATGGCGGACCTATGTGTGACTCCAACAAAGGCACCGCCCAAACACTGCACACCCAATAGCCAGCAGAGCATGGAACGCCAACACCTCACCGCACGCCGGTTCCACAGCACACGGCGTAGCCGTATGCTGCCACTATCGCCGCAAGTCGACCACATATGTACTTATGTGCATACACAGATACGGAAATAGATATCAGTACACATGTAGAAATATATGTACGCATACGCAGATATAAAGTACAACAGGGTAATATGGAACCCAGGGATGCAAGTTCACAGATAAGTAAGACATGAAATCTCCACATAGTAAACATAGTGACCGACAACCCGATCATCCGGGAGGGTGGGCAGAGCAGGTAACGCCAGCCATGGAAATGTCAACCTGCATCAATACATATCCGCGTGTCTGGATGATCAGCAGTCCACGGTACAGTAACGGGATATGTGCGTGTCATATCCATAGGATATGAGTGCGTAGATACACGCCGCCGCCGGCGATGCAGCCAACGTAGGTATTGTGTTCAACCGTCGGTGCGAAAGCGGCAAGCATACCAGTGAAGTGTACGTCATTATGAGGAACGTACCTCATTTGGGGTGTAAAACAGTTCATGTCCCTCGCAGTTCCACAAAGTTCCACATTGAAAATGTCTGTCAAACATCCATTGTTAGGAATGTATTTAAATGACATCCTGGTAAATAGAAATGGATCATAGTAATTCATTAAAGGTTCTTCACTGTAAGTAAATCAGCATATTCTAATCATCCTATGACCTACTTAGCTGAAGTTGTTACTATGCCATTACTATGTGTTCCACATTATGCCCATTTGTTCCACATTACTAATGTGTGTGTTCCTCATTTTGGAAATAGAAGGTTGAGAGCCATGGCGGCAATATGTGTATGTGTGAGGTGAGGTTGTCGTGTGTTCCGCTGTGTGTGTGTAATGTGTGTGCCACTGTAAAATGTGTATGTAGATGACATGTCACAGGCGGAGTGTAATAACATGCGTAGGCATACAGTACAGGAACTATAGGCGTATGTACAGCAGTACCCACAAAGTAGTACTGACATCTCCTCAGTGGCTATGCACGTGGCGACGTAAAACGATGCAAAGCGGAAATGTCCCAGAATGTACCACAGGGCCATAGCCAACAGGAGATGCAAAGGACGCATGTACAAACCATGTCCGTATGTATGGCGTCCATAAGGTAGACTCAACACGAGACGTCGGCAACGTTACACAGCATCAGGCATGTACGGCGAAAATACGACTGTGCTAACCCGGCACCGATCGTGAACACTTACGGTCCCGTAAATACCGCTGTGTGTTCCACGACCGTTAAGTAAGCAAGCGGCACACGAATAGGAGGCTACCGGTAGCATACAGGCCGTCCCAAGTATAGGACCACAATCACCGTAACTATCAGTGACAAAATGCCAATGGATAGTAGGCACGGACGAACATCCGCAGATATATAACCGATGTGAAGGAGGAATACGTGCAGGAAGCACACATGCAGGCGATACCGACACCACACGACATCAACAAAACAAACATTCCCAGAACAACAGACAGGTAACCTGCAGCTCCCCAAGCAGGGATGGAGCACACACACAAGCATATCTTGTATGTATAAATGCAAGACCCACACCCCGTACCCGTCACCCACATCCGCAGATATACCCCATCGCACATATCAAAGGGATAACAGCTAAAACCGTAGTACAAACATACAGGCAGTCAATGACAGCGGCATACCCACAACAAGCCGCGTGGGAAACACTAGCAGCAGCTGATGCATCCTTGCATCCGTTGTGTACAGGAATATAACAGCTATGTTACACATCTGAATGCACAACGCCATCGACAGACGCCGCCAGGACACGGAGACCCACATGTCGAACAGAATACCATACCCAACACACACAATCCACGGCTAACACCACAGCGAAATGTACCTGACACCACACATAGCGGATGCAGTCACACAAACATGATACAATACATACCATCCTCACGAAGGTATTGCAAATAACCAACGGCCACACGAGGAATGAACCATGACCCAGTGCCGACGCGTAACGTATGAATGGAGGGGATCACCGGTGATATGCGATAAGTACACACCGAGGAACAGCTATTGGCGTGATGAACCCACATGCCTCAGGTGACGACGAATATAAGGAAGACTGCCTGGATATTCAAACCGTATGTTCATACCGAACAAATAGCGAATACAAACGGAGTAGCAAGCAAGTACTGACGAATACAGAACCAAAGGCCGGAAAGGTATGTCGAACCCAGGAGATGTACTGTTGTGTAACGCATGATACGTATGACGAATCTGTACAGTATGTGAACGGTGTGTGTAGGTAAAGATACCTGTCCATCAGGCAGAGAGTGGTGAAAGTTGGTTATGTAATGCTAAGCCGCGCAGCATACCAACGACTGTGGACAACGTGTGCACAGCAGTGGGACAACATGTACACACCCGGGATAACCCCAGGTTAGGCTTGCCACCTTTTCAAATGGCCAAAGTGGGACATTGTCGGGACACACATCAGATGTTACAGGTGGACACATACCCATGGTCAGTACAAAGGGTAGAACTTTACTCTTTTGCCTAAATAAAATCGTAGTCTTGTAGCAGTTTAGTTGCTTATTGTGTGTCTTGTAACATTTAGGAATTTACAAACATAAATAACTATGTTATGCAACTGTTACATGAAAAATGGGACATAATTATGTCCCACAATCTCAGGACATTTGCCATTTGTAATATGTTTTGTCAGGACACAACTGCCCAAAGAGGGACTGTCCCTTGCAAAGTGGGACAGGTGGTAACCCTACCCCAGGTCTGCCATAGGGATTTCAAACACAGAACAATGCCACCACCCACGCTGATGCTGGCAGTGGATATCCAACAATGAAGTGCCACAGCAGGGGATAGGACATGTATGTATAGTGTCACAGCACACATGTGCATGGGCATATACCGTCGATGTCATACGGAATGTGCGCGACGACGTCACGATCCCACGCAGTAGGGGTGACTATGTCAATTATGTGTAATGCAAAGCTGTCATGATGGATATGTTCAGAAATCATAGACAGTATCACAGGCATAGCATGCATGATGGAGGGATGGCCTAATGTTATGTACATAAACAAGATATGTATGGCCTGCACATATGGGACAATGTAGTAGCAGAATAGGTACCAGAAATGGAGGGAACAGCAAGTAACCATGTCCAAACGTTCCGTAGCAGGTGCAATGTGTGCCACAATGATGTCCAGCAGGGCCGTGTGTAAACACATGTGCAATGTACACAGCAGTGACACCCCCCCATGGTAGTGTCCACTGAACGGCAGAAGTGGATGTCAACTGTATGTCTATACAGTACGTCCGCTGTGGTGGTACCATGGGTCTGTGTCACCCTACCAGCAAGGGAGCTATCACATGACTAGTGACACAGTGTGCCCCTGTGGGATGTGCACAGGACCTATGTCCCACAGCACGGTGTGTGTCCAGTCTGTGGATGTCACACAGACGCCCGGGCAGAGCAATGTGGCATGTGTGCACACATGCAGGACTGCTCCTCCCACCCTGCCCACTGCAAACGCCATGTAGGAGTACTACATGCATCAGTACTGCGGAGAACATGGCCCATGGCAGAGTAGATTACACCCCTGTGTTAGTGGCATGCAGGTGAGTACAGATGTGTTACATGACTGTCATTTGCATATGTAAACTGTCTGAGCTGGGTAGAGATCACAGCATGACTATACTGAGACATGTAACGTTGTATCCATTGTGTAAGGTACACCACACATGTGTTATTGTACCACTGCCCGCGTGTACATGTGTGTATGGCACAGGTACAAGGGCACCCAAGGTATCAGCTAGACATACGGTCCAGAAATGCGTGGTCCTGCACATGTGTACCCACGCCATGGTGGAATATGGCAACCACAGCACCATGTGGGGCATGTGTGTGTACATCAACCATGTACAACGTGATATGCCTGTATAGGGACAGTATCCATGTGATACACACCGCATGACTGTCAGTATGCAAAGGTGATGTGTATGCACTATGTGTGATGTAACTGATGCAATGATATCTACATGATATATCTGCCACACTGACACCTGTATGGTTGTAAGCAATATGAGTAGGATGAGCTAGAATGCTGCCAGGTATGTAGATGTGGTATATGTAGGCATGGACAATACTGTGTGACAGCAGGTAGTGTACGTATGCAAATACTGAGCATGAGGGGCCACATGTCTGAGGACTGTGCAATGTCACATGTCCCTGACTTGTTGTAGTTAGCATGATATGCCTGCACCACTGTGTGACCTGTACAGGAGGCACATGGCGTAACATCCCGAGACATAGGGCGATGTGATGCTGGATGTGTACATTGGCAATAGCATAAAGTGGAATGGCGCTGAAGGGCAAAGAGCGGATCATGTCTGATGTGATACCCTCTGTACCACCCCAACCACCCATGCAATAGTATGACAGGTGGCCAGCATGGGATGTGGTGTGCTGTGGCACATAAGCCCAACAAGGGTGCCAGTAAAGGCATGCAGGTAGTCAATGAGTGTGTGAAGCATGTATGTCAAGATGTGGCCCAGTGCCATACTGAATGGCCCAGTCATGGGTGTACAAATGCAGCCCCATACGTGCAATGCAGTACCACCCATGTGTAGTGTGATAGATGTGGTAGTGTGGTGGTCAGGGTACACAACGCATACATGAATGGGCTAGCAGTCAATGCAGTGTGCTGCTGCAGAGACATGTAACAGCCAGGTTGGCGGGATACAACAACTACGGCGATTGGAGGTGACATTGGGACTGTGTTCCCGGACATAACATGTGCATGGCAGTACTATGTATGTGTCCACAGGGTTAATACAATGTCCAGACAAGGATTGGAACCCTGTAGTGAGTGAGAGTGTGTATTGTTGGTAGGTATCCCATTGGCAGGCACGATGCCAGCAACATCTGTGTTGGCAATGCCTGCATGACTGTGGTATGCTGCATTGAATGTGGATGTAGTCAAACAGCAGAGACATACCACCACACTGCGTGAGGGCCCACACTGCAATGTCTGGCAGTCATGTGTAGGTAGCTAGCTGTGGAGTATGTCATGCACCATGAGGACACACCATGACTGTCAAGTGACACACCACACACAGGTGAACATAACTACCGTGCAACAGCCTGCACATGTGCCCATACAGCACGTGTGCATGGAACAGGAATACCACTGTGGCGTCTGTGAAAAGGCCAGTACCACCATGTCTCTGTGTGGAATAGCATGGTCCCTACCAGTGTGTAAATGTAGCAGAAGTGCACTGTGATCAGTGTTGGCATAGGCACGTAGACTGTCCATCGTACCGGGTGCCATGCCATCAACTACCTCTGTCAGTGGATGTCGGTAATACCGGCTGTAGAGTGTATGTACCATGCATGCTGCTATGGTTGTGTGTTTAGGGTGTGGCTAGCAGGGACGAGAAGCATGGATGTTCAGCAAACAGAGGGGGGATGTGTGTAGGCCTAGCACACAGACACATGGAGGTTTGGTGCATGCCGAGGGTAGTGTAGGTATGGTATGTGTCGTGTAATGTGTCACCCAGCTATGTGTACTGCATGGCCAAGCATGTGTGGGTACATGGGAGTCCATACTAGGGAAGGGCGTGTTGCTGTCAATACATAGCAGTAGCAACTGTCCTAGGTGCAATGTACAGTATGCCAACACGACCAGCATGTAACCTGTGGTGTACAGTGTATTCACTGTCGCGTGTCACAATGTGCGTAGCGGTCACGAACATGGGTATCTGACCATGGATTACCTATGATGCAATGTGTCTTGGGAATATACAGTATGTGTGTAAATCACTGTGTGGTGTGGGAACCACCCACCCGTGTGTGTTGCAGTCCAGGTATGTGCCTGGGAGGTATGAGCTGTGTACAATCTGGACTGGCAGGTGTGCCGTGTAGGGCATGGAGGCAGGTCCCAGGCACTGCAGATAAATGACATGTGTGCTGTACTGTGTGTGCAGTGCTTGTGTACAGCACAGTGGAGGGTGTAAGCATTGTCACACATCACTGCATGCTGTGCCTACCTGTGACAGCCCTGCCGGAGACAGACATGTGACACCGCTGCACAGGCAGCATAGCATGTGAAGATGTACATGTGGGCTGCACACCTTAGGCAGATGTCCACAGGTCATGTGTGCCACGGTAGTGTGGTTGAACACGACTATCAGACTGGACAAACACCACATGCCTGCATAACTACAGTATGACCATAGTCAACAGTCCCAGTGACAGAGTAGGCCAATGTACACTATCCCTGCGTGCAGACCACTGGCTACTGGACACCTGGCTAGACACACACCTGGAGGGTTAATTCACCATTGAGCCATCACATGTCCCAGTCCATGTGGGCCGTACAATGTCATCACAGGGTGGTCACAATAGCAGGTGGCAAGGCAGACACGGTGTACCAGGTGATGTGTCATGTGTGCATATGTCGACTAGCACAGCCGCTCACATGTCTGCAACATACTGGTGCACGATGTATACTGTTACATGATGTATGGAACTGCACTGTCACCCACTACAGGGCCATCTGACACAGGTGTGTTGTGACTGGTGTAACCCATGTTTGCACAGGATACACACCGCTGTTGTAGGCAGCCATGCTGGTGGCTACCAGTGATATATGCAGTGGTCATACAGACATACCGTACACAGTGTTCATGCAGGAATGTCCATTGTCGTGGACGATGTGCTGCTATGTGAATGTAGGTGTGTGTTGTGAATGTTACACATCCAGAAGACACCATCTGGTGCAGTCATGGTTGTCAACACCAGTACACACATCCACAGCAGTCAGAACCCAGTCCTGACAATGTGTGTCAGTCACCCTCGTACTGTGTGACATATGTGCACATGGCGGAACACCTCCCACTGTCATCTAGGCTGGCTACATGATGGCTGGAATGTGCTGTAGAAATGTACAATGCTGGTAGCCCAATGAAGTACCTGGAATCAGACACAGTACGCTATGTCAGCCATGTAAACCATGCACAACAATGACCGCCCAACAGACACAAACAATGCATTGACACATAGAACATGTGCACATGCCAACCCCAATGAGGTATGTTGCACATATTGATGTACAATTGTCATCTATGGCCATAGCATGGATGCAGACACACATACTCCACAGGTAGTACCATGTGATGTAGGTAGGGGGCATTGCTCGTGTACATGTCACAGTAGCTGTACACACACATGTCCTGGATAGCCGTCATGTAGGGGTAGCTGTGGTATGTGACTACTGGACATGCCTGTACAAATGACCATGTCCCACAGGAGATGTGTTATGTGTGTACCACATGTGTCGTGCTGACAACAAGCTGTGATGTGTACGGCTGCCGGTGTACCTGTGTGACATTGTCTGTGATGGGTGCAAAGGCATATAGTATCGTATTGCATGCACACAAGCCCCACATAGGTCCATAGCCTGAACATACAATACAAGGAGTGTGTGGGATGATAGCAACCCACAGGAGGAGATGGGCATGGCCGGCAGGCCACAACCACATGTGTGTGTACGGTGTTCACGTCCACCACACATGAGCATCTGAGAGGCTAGTGTTACAGCTGTACAGGGTTGCATGCATATATGTTCAGCAACATCCCTGTGTGTCCCACCACTGGCCCGTGGACCGATGGACACCAACCAAATGTGCAGATATGACATGTGCACAGCACATCACAGATGCCTACTGTACAACAGGCTTACCGTGTAGACATGTGCACAGTAGGTCTGTGCCAGCTGCAGTCAAACATGTAATGTGCCGAACCACACCAATAGTCCAGGCCATGCCACAGATGGACGTGCATGCATCTGTGTATGTATGGCTGTGAATGTCTCCGGCATAGCAATATAGCTGTGTCACCGTTGTGAACAACAATATGAATGTGTCATATGTGTGAGGGGTGTGTCATACGCATATGGTCTGATCGACGATACCATCAGTGACCCTGCTATGTGAACATCCCTGTCCCCATACATGGATACCTATGCCGTGCCCAACACCACATTCACAGAGGGAGGGATGGCGGTGTGTAGTGCAGCAGCAGACATGGGGTGGCAGCAGGCACTGGATGTACACATATGTGGTACCCACATCGGTGCAGGCAACCATCCATGTGCACGGGATAGCGGTGTGTGTCCACATACAGCACTGTGTTGATCAATATCCCAGCACATAGCACCTGCCAGGGTTACAGTGTATGCATGGATGTGTGATACCTGCATGCACGAGACACACCCTCAGCAAGCAGCGTGCAGCATACCTCGCTTGAGGCCAGTGTCCACACCATGGCAATAGACATGTTGAATGTCCATATACACATAGCACTGACATATGGAATGGACAGCCACCCTGCCAATATCGTAAACCCCTAGGTGGATCACAACCCAGTGCCATGTATGTGGCATACCCTGCCATACCATGCAGACCTGCCCAGCAAGGCTGCATGAGCTATCACAGTCCTACATGGTGCAATGGACAAAAGGCACTCTCACTATCAACCATACACAGCAGTAATGTGGCGGTGATGCACCCTGTGGTGTCACAGGTGCTGTGTGATGCTTTGGACAATGTGTGTGTGTACATGCTATGCATGGCCTGTCCTGCTAATGTGTCATGGTTACACATTGCCCTATGTCTATCACATGTGCAACACAGGTGAGCTGTGGCAAGTTGTCCAACACCCGTACAGTGCTGTGTGGATGTACATGGCACGACACATGCATGTGCAGGTGTCCATGTGTATGTGTACAGTGCCACTGCTGACGTTCACAATGGCTACAGACGTGATGTGTACTGACATATACACAGCGTCCAGGTGAACAGCAGCACCGACGTCACATGGGGACCTATGCCAGTGATATGGACACAGGTGCAGCCAGGTACACATGTCCACAGCTGGCTAACATCTACATGGTGCGTGTACAGTGTGATGGGGTGGCAAACAGATATGATGTGACACACACTGCTCAATGGTGTGAAGACAACACATCGGCTGTGTCACTGCCACGATGCCTTTCACAGATTACTGTGCAGATGCCGTACTTGTCATAGCAATGTATCTCCAACAGTATGCCAGCACAGCAGTGTAAATGTGACCTGCCACCATCATTATGTCTTACAGATAATGCCACGATCCCGGCTTCCTGCATTCAGTCGACAGGAGGAGGAGGTGATCATACCATACCTCCATAGTAATCATAACATGTTATTTAGTCATGTGCCACAGCAGGCACAGGAACGACAGGAGATGTGGGAGGAGATGTGCAGGAGGGTGAACAGCCTGGGCGGATACAACCGCACTTATCAGCAGATCCGCAGGCACTGCACAGACCTGATCCGGCATGCAAGACAGCGTGCCGCTGCAATCGCCAGACAACAACGTGGGACAGGTGGTGGGCCACCAACCCAGCCCCCACTCACAGCCACGGAGGAGCTCCTGGCCAGTCTGGGGACACCCACGGAACAACACGCAGAAACCCATGCGTCCATCGTGGAGGTGGGTGTCTCCCGAACTATGAGCTTGGAGCTGCATGGTAAGTCAGGGTTGCATGTTTGTATGATAAGTGACGTGGGGGTGGGTGTCATAGTACAACACATAATATAGCCATACATGCCAGGTATATGGCCACACAAGACGCATACTACAGTATGCTATGTTGTGTTAGCAGACATGTGCATAGCACATGCTAACTCACAGACGCATGATGTGACATGCACACTGCTGACTGTGGTGATAGTAATGGATAATGTGTATACCTTTGTGTCATCCCTTTACAGGTACGTCTGGCGTGTCGCAAACACAAGGGTCTGTTGCAGGTAAGTCTGTTGCTAGTCAAAGGCATGATATGGTGTATTGATATTCCCCATGTGTCCATGCATGACATGCACACCTGTGTGTGCCCCAGTCACGGTATACAGGTTGCACCACCCGACACACACACCACCCATGTACAGTAGATACAACCGTTAGCGTAGAGTGGCATGACACCACACGGCCTATTGGTGTGTCACGTGCATTCAGCTATGCATACAATGGTGTAGGTGTTCCACAATGGCTGCATGTGTAGTATGCATCGGTATGCCTCTGCAGTATGCACACAGTACCACATAGTGAGCTGTGATCTTGCCAGAGCACAGGTGTTACCAATGTGACCTATGCCCCTGCATCAGGTGCACACGTTGTGACATGGCACATGCCATGTCCCATGCACGTGGATGTCTGGCTGCAACATTGTCACACCATGACATGACCTATGCACGACATAGCACACATCCACACTGTCCGCATATCTGTAGGGAATGTGACACCTTACACTACTATGGTTGTATGTCACATGGGCCACCACAGGGCCATGTGCACGATGTCCACCACACACAATTGTCAATGACCCAGACAGACAAGGCCATGGTTGATACCTACAGGCATGTTTCCACACAGTACATCCACAGTGGGTAGTCACCGTTGCACCCTGTACACACATAGTGGGCTCATCACTGTAGTGGCCCCCCTGGACATCCGATGTAGTACACCACTGACATGGAATGCCTCTCCACAGCTACTACAGGTGCCTCCAATATCCACCACATACGTGCTGCTGGGCGGCTTAACTGACTGACAGACATGGCAATGTAATGCGCCCAGGTCACGCATCACACGGAAACATAACTGTGTCCTGCTACTGTGCAGTGGCACAGTGCCCGCACTCCACACTGTACAGCTATGTACACAGCTCACACCAACCGCACCTGCACAGACATCCCTGTTAACCATACATTGTATCTGTGGACTGTACACATAACACTGCACCATGACAGCCATTGTGATGTGGTGCATGCGGTGGGACACCATCGTCACATGTCCACATGATACCACACATGTTTGCGGTGTACATGACATAGTGTCGGCAGACATGTGTACTGTCAACTCGCCCGTGGCCACACGGTGTATCACGGTGATGCATGCAAACTACCATGAATGTGTGTACTGCATGCCTACTAAAAGACACCTGCCTGTTGTACTGTTCCCACCAGGGCAGTGTGCATACTGCCACTAGGAATGTCTGGTCTACATTCACTGGTCTGTGGTGTGTGAATGCTGCATGCCACCTGCAATATCACATGCATGATGTCTGTGTGTGTGTGTGTGTGTGTGTGTGTGTGTGTGTGTGTGTGTGTGTGTGTGTGTGTATTGTAACTGACGGTATGCCTTTGTATTGACAGGTGCTGTAGGTGAGTTCCCCTCCTGCGGTCAAGCTGATGCTAGTGTCCCCACAGATACTAGTGGTGATGACCATGTGCATGAGGCACAGGCAGGGTCGTCACAGGCACACACTGTGCCATTGGATAACATCACACTTACGTCCCCTTCATCCCTGAACACGGTTCGGATGCCGACACATACCCCAACACCGTTGCCCATAGATGACGGTCAGTCAGCGTCTGTTGGCATCGAGCAGGAATGTGTGGTGGCTGCAGAAGGTGTGGGTACACACGATGTTGCCAGTGTACTGACTGGTGCAGTGCCACGCAGGCATGTGGCAGGTGCTGCTCGTAGGGGGAGCACCGCTAGACATACACCTGCCGTACAGGGTGCAGCAGCTGGTATAACCAGACGCATGTTCCAGACTGTAATGGCGGCGCAGGCACGTGCCGAACGGCAGAACCAGGAAGGGCAGAGGCTGCAGAGGTCCGCAATCCGTTCCTTGAATGACAACATCCAGGCATTGGCGAATGCCCAACAGCATCTTGCCGATGTTCTGGATAGGAGATTGGGTGAGATGGCTGGTATCCTCGACCGAGGCATGGCCATCCTTGAGCGTGGGCTGTCCGTGCAGGAACACCAGGTAGGGGTGAGGCATAGGGCACGTGGGCGTAGGCCAGCAACACCACTTGGTGCAGGTCAGCGTGTGCGTGCCACCTCCCATGCCCGCCCACCCAGTGCTGGTAGCAGCAGCAGTGCAGCTGCTACTACACCGACCACACCAGGACAGAGCAGGCCACGTGGACGTGGCCCTGGACGGCCCCGGCGTGGGCACGTTTCCAGCGGACATGTGACATCGGAGAGTGGACTGTCTGTACCTACACCCGGTCGTGCCCGTGCGACCCCAGGCAGGCCCGGGTCACGTCGCGGCAGGCGGACACAGTGAGCCGTAACACCTGCACTGTACAGTCTGGGGCTGCCAAGCATACCCCGTGTAGGCATCACAGATTACTGAACTGTGTACACACAAACCCACACACAGCAAACACGACTGTAGGGCTCCACCACACCCACATGCAATGTACACAGTCATGCCCAGTCAATGCACAGGCCCTTACACACACACATGATGTCATCCATTGGTACAGCCTATGCCTGTGGCACACATATCACCCTGTGCATATGATGAAGTCTCTGCCACATAACTGTGAGCTACACCATCAGTGCATGGTTATGCAAACATATTCTGATGCACAGGGTGGACAAGATAGTGAGAGGTGTATGTGATACCTGTGTCCGCATAGTACGTGATGTGTATGTTGTGGTGTGTGTGTATGGCTGGTGACAGGTGTGTATGTGATGTGGGTTGTGCACTGCCATCATGCAGCAGACATACCATGCAGGACAGGTGCAGCATTCATTGATCTGTGTACACAGTATGTGTGGTGGTTACATGTGTAGCACCATGTTGGTTCCGTTAACCCGTATGACAATGATGGTGTACTTGCATGTGCCTACTGGGAGCACTGTAATTAGTTCCCCACGCGTAGTCGTGGGGTACCCACAGGCATGTCTGGCAACATCAGCATAGCACAGGTACCCGCACTCGGCATGGACCCCTACATAGGAACATAGGCACATGTACATAACAGGGTATGTGCCCTACGACATGTGTGGACCTAGCATGACCGTGTGTGGCTGCTAACACCCCTCAGGATGGGGATGCCACATCCATCAGTCCCCAGTCCCTCGTCCAGCACTGACACACAGATGATGCCTGGTGCATAACTATATCCACACATCCACACCTCATTATTACTCCTGGACTAAGGCAATCAGTGCCTTTCCTTCACATGGGCTGGCACTCCTCTACGTGTTGTAGGGGGTCTCCGGCCATTGACCCTGTTCCCCCAGCACGTCACACTCAACTTTGTGGTGATGTGTGTGACAGTCGCTTCTGTGCCCGTGTTTGCCTGGAGCCTAGGAAGTGGAATATGCCCATGTCACCCAGGTCAGACATGGCCGTGTATGCCAGGCACAGATCACCACAGAGCAGATGTGCTGTGAAGGTTTACAGCCAGAGTCCCCTTGGTCGTGCAGCTTGTGACACATGTCCTATCACCGTCATCCCCGCCTTGTGTAACGTTTGCGGCCCTCCCGAGTGCTGCAGGCGTCGGGTTAGCTACAGGCCAGATGTGCCAATGTACGCAGTCATTGCTCTGGTGTGTGATGTGTACAGGGGTACAATGAACACCCCTGATGTCGATGTGATTCCTTCCAGACCAGGAGGCCACAGTGGAATGTCTGCACACCCACATTGCCATTGTGTGTGTTGACAGATGTTAACGACAGGTGTCGTAGCCATTTCCATGAACATGTCCACCATCTGGAATGGCTTACCACCTACATGTGACATTGGGCCGAACATGTCCTTCACACTGGGTAGGTCTGCACCTTCTCTGGCATGTAGTAGCAGGCCATGGCTCTGGCACCACTTATCCATGTCTATGACGCCCTAGGTGGATGTCCGTGTCACATGGGGTGTTGGGTATGGTGGCCGGTGCGTTGTCATCTGCATACCTTGTCTGCCACAATCCCCCTATGATTGCATGCACAGTGGAAGGTCGAATGCCATATGGCAGGGGGCCCAGGACTGAGTCCTGTGGGCCTCCACTGGAGACCAGATATGAGTGTGACAAGGCACCAGGAACACCAACCATGTGTGGTGTGACCTCCAACCTTTCTGAGAAGCATCGGGTGACATATGTCCACACATGTATGCTGGCGAGCCTTTCCATGAGTCCCATGTGTAGTGTGCTCTGAACGCTCCCACCAGGTCATGGTACTGTGTGCAAACCCACGTATCCCCATCAATGGCCTTGGTGACCACTCCAGACAGGACGAGCAGGTTCGGGAGGCAGGATCCGCCCTTGACTATGTTGTTGTGGGTATGTTCCGGTATTGGCTGTACACCGCTGTCTGTATCCATGGGCACCTGTATGGACCTCCCCACAGCTTTGCAGACAAGGCTTGTCAAGCGGATAGGGTGTGGCTGTCTACAGTCCATAAGAGCACTACCCTGGCATAGTGGGACCACAGATGCCATATGACGTCCATTGGGGACATAGCCCATAGTAAAGCTAACATGACACAGTGGCCGCATGTGTGGGCCGAGGCCCTCAATGAGGATGGGTAGCACACAGCCAGGGACACCATCGGTGCCCAGTGGTGCTGTGTCAACCGCCATACAGATATGGGATCATTCCAGGCCATATGAGATGTTTGGGAGGCTACACTCTGGTGGGATGGATATGTCCCCTCTTGGGGGGGGGTGGGATGTATGCATGGAAGATGTCCGCTGGTTTGCAGACAATGTCTGTGGGTGCAGTGACCGTTGTACCATTCTGGAACATTTCCAGCCAAGTCAGTGTGCCCCCAACCATGTCCTTACCACAGTTAAGGAAGGCCCTATGGTTGTCTCATGTGCCCTCTGCAGTACCACTCCCACAAGCGGCCGTGGATGATTGTATGTGTGGCCGTATGGTGACGCCGGTATGCATGGGAGATGGTTTCCCTGGTATTGACATTGCTCTGTCATGTATTAGCTCCAACTGTTGATGTACAGCTAGTCAGTGGCTGTGGTCCACCACACCATGTGCCTACCTGTGGTGGACAAGGTCCCGATGTTATCATGTTTGCCTGTTGCAGACATGCATGTGGGTGCTCTGAGAATGCATCCGTTAGGCGGTTGCCGGTCTGGCCTGGGTCAACACTGGCATGGAGGACTTGTAGGGTACCACACCGGTCGTATGATGTGTGTGGTTTGTTGTGGAGAGGTCATCACTTAGGTCCCCCATGCCGGTGTTGGTTACAGGATGTGGATGACCAGTGGATCCACTATACGGTCTGGCATCACCATTGAGGGCTGTACATCCTGTGTGGGGCATATCCTCACCATGTGTGATGGGCAGAACTGTCAGACATCCCCCCCTAGTATGTATGGTGCATGGCTGTTTAACAGTGGCCAGGTGTGAGAACACCTGTGACCGGTGGCGTAGTGTGTTGTGCCATGGCTGATGTTCCCAGTCTATGTATGGGTGGTTCATGTCACCCAATACGGTGCTGTTGTGAGAGCATGCCCACTCACCAGTGTCCTCAGGACATCTGTGCAGGTAGCCTGTGTTTGGGAGGGTTGTCTGTAGCATGCAACAAACTGTAGGCCAGTCCTACACATGGTTAATTGCACCTAGATATTCCCCGATGCAACGGCCATGTCTGTGGCATGGCCGGGTTGCTGTTGTGTGGCTGGACACACACGACGGTCCACATTCCGCCACCCATGCCGTCGCACCATGTGTATGCATGTCTGCTCTGTGCCGACTCTAAGTGTCTGAGCATGCCCAGTAGGCAGCTGTGTAGATAGACACACAGCACAGTGCAAACCGCGGCCGACTGCAGGTATACCCCGGGTGCATGCCTGTATCCCCTTCGCAGCGGCCACGTCTGTGGCATGGCCAGGTTTCTGTTGTGTGGCTGGACACACACGACGGTCCACATTACGCCACCCATGCCGTCGCGCCATGTGTATGCATGTCTGCTCTGTGCCGAGTCTAAGTGTCTGAGCATGCCCAGTAGGCAGTGATGTACTGATCAGTAGTTACTTGGTATTCCCGACTGCAGCACTAACGTGTTACTGTACGGCGACCTTGGGATGGTAACGGGCTGCGTGACTGCGCACTCTGACCTAACTCACGATCGGGCGCATTGCCTCTGCAAATGATACCACCCACGTAGGGGTATGCCTCCTGACAGCGCTCTGCTCAGTAAACTCGGTAGCGCGTTCTGTAAATGCTTCGTACTGTAGTGTGTTCATGTAGATAGGCGTAGGTTCGTCTCCCGTCCCTTGCGTGTGTGTGTGTGTGTGTGTGTGTGTGTGTGTGTGTGTGTGTGTGTGTCTCTGTGTGTGTGTGTTTCCAGCTGCCTCTGCGAATGAACATGCTTTTAGGCGCTCCGCAACACAAATCTTGGCTATTGCCAACTATTGTCTTGCGGGTGACGTCACCAGCCTACAAGTATGCCTCTGACAGCGCTCACTTCAGTAAACTCGGTAGCGTTCTGTAAATGCTTCATACTGTAGTAAGGTCATGTAGATAGGCGTAGGTTCGTCTCCCGTCCCTTCCGTGTGTGTGTGTGTGTGTGTGTGTGTGTTCCCAGCTGCCTCTGCGAATGAACATGCTTTAAGACGCTCCGCAACACATACCTTGGCTATTGCCAACTATTGTTTTGCGGGTGACGTCACCAGCCTACAAGTATGCCTCTGACAGCGCTCACTTCAGTAAACTCGGTAGCGCGTTCTGTAAATGCTTCATACTGTAGTAAGGTCATGTAGATAGGCGTAGGTTCGTCTCCCGTCCCTTCCGTGTGTGTGTGTGTGTGTGTGTGTGTGTTCCCAGCTGCCTCTGCGAATGAACATGCTTTAAGACGCTCCGCAACACATACCTTGGCTATTGCCAACTATTGTTTTGCGGGTGACGTCACCAGCCTACAAGTATGCCTCTGACAGCGCTCACTTCAGTAAACTCGGTAGCGCGTTCTGTAAATGCTTCATACTGTAGTAAGGTCATGTAGATAGGCGTAGGTTCGTCTCCCGTCCCTTCCGTGTGTGTGTGTGTGTGTGTGTGTGTGTTCCCAGCTGCCTCTGCGAATGAACATGCTTTAAGACGCTCCGCAACACATACCTTGGCTATTGCCAACTATTGTTTTGCGGGTGACGTCACCAGCCTACAAGTATGCCTCTGACAGCGCTCACTTCAGTAGACTCGGTAGCGCGTTCTGTAAATGCTTCATACTGTAGTGAGTTCATGTAGATAGGCGTAGGTTCATCTCCCGTCCCTTCCGTGTGAGTGTGTGTTTCCGTTGCTTTCGCAACTTCATCTGAAAAAGCAAGTTCTTAAACTGTTCACAATCAACAGTGTGATATTTAAAATCTTGTTAAGACTCACATTGTTGATTGTGAACATTCTTAGACTTTGCGGTTTTCTGCAGACGTTGTGGAAACAACGCAAACGTTGCATGTTTTAATAAACTGTTTAAATGTTACGAAGACTTGTGTTGTGTCGAACTACGGGGACTATTCTTGCAGCAGGTTGCTGGTTTGTTTGTGTTTCATAGTACAATATCATGTAATACGTGTGTTCGTAGTATGCTGTCTGTGATGTTGACATGTGTGTGTTTCGTTAGCAGTGCGTCTGTGCTTTCTATGCTGTGGCTACATGTTCATTGTTCGCATAGAAAGTGACAAATGGAAGTGTAAGGGTGGACATTTAAAGCCTGGATACTTCCATGTTATGTGTAAGTCTCACGGGGCCAACGGGTGATAGCGCATACATGTCTATGAAGTACCTTTGGATACCATATGCGACGTGTCGTGGACGAAATGTTTAAGTTGACTGTTCCATCTACCTATGTGTGACATGGTTTGTGGCCATAGGGTGCTAGCAAGTCTTTCCTGTTCATTGGGTGTTTGCCATGGTCTATTGACATCAATCCTATTAATTCACCGAAGGATGTCTTTCATTGGTGGCAACGCCATAGTTTGACCATCGTATGTCATTCCCAGCAGACGTTGAGATTGTGCCATTGGTATGTTTACACAGGTGACCCATCTGTTCCACTGTATGGAAGCGTGTGATCCCCAGTGATGTGCTGGCAGATTGAGTGCTGTGTACGCCGGTATCTGCCCAGCGTTCTGGCTTTGAATGGGGAGTGTCTACTGTAGTCCCTATCTGTATTTCCTGGGTTATGCCTTGCAACAGCTGTGGGATTCCCCCAGGTTTGCAGCTATGGGTGCCATCTTGGCCGTACGTTCGTCCATCCATGGGAACTGCCTACTGGACACTAGTATCGGGCTGTAAACATTTCACAGCTGCATTCTCCATTTCCGGTGGATGATCGGCATTATTATTGCGGAGTAACGCATATGCCATGGCCACGTCCCGCACACGGGGCGGGACAACGAATCATCTGCCAATCCACACCGACACCCATTTTTGCATACCCACGATCCCATGTCTGCAACCCTCGACAGTACCCCTTGCACACCCTTCATGTGTGCGGAAATGGGATGTGAACGTACGTGTATGGACGCAGCAGCCTGGGGAGTCCTATTCATATGTCCTGCATTTCATGGACGGTTGTCATCACCCTTGAAGACGCTTGTGGTGCATATATCTACCTGTGCCGTAGTCACGGCTGTCACCTCTTCCGGTTCACACTATGCTGCCCACACTTACTTAAGGAGTAATTTTTGGGTCCTGCAATGGACACCGATGTGCATATGTAAAGTGTAGAACATGTTGGACTGTGTCCATTCGGCCAGTGGGTTTGACTGCCACTGTATGTTCCCCAGTCCCGGATGTCTGTCTGCCTACCCATATTATGTAGTGCTACGGAACCCGTGTCCTTCCACAATTTACCCATATGGTGTTACTGTAGTACTGCAGGTTGGCAACTGCTTTAAGTAATCCTCAGAGGTACCATTGTGAACTATCCGCCACTGTATTGTCATTATAACACAGCCGGTACATGTAGAACCTATTTATTCATGACAGTATGTTATTTATGTGTGGGAACGCCATATTTTAACCATAGTATGACCTTCCTAGTTGACGTTGTTGGTGTGCCATGACTATGTGTTCCACAGGTCGCCCGTATGTTCCGCCGAGTGGAAGCGGGTGATCCCCACATACTTGCTAGCACCTTGGCTGCTGTGTACGCCGGGATTCGCACGGCGGTCTGACTTTGTATGGGGAGTGTCTACTGTAGTCCCTAATGTATTTCCTGTGTTATGCCTTACCGCAGCTGTGTAATTCCACCAGGTGTCCAGTTATAGGTGCCATCTTGGTCGTACACTTGTCCATCCATGGGAATTGCCTACTGGACACTGATGTAGGGCTGAACACATTTTACACCTGCTTTTAGCATTACCCAGTGGATACTTTGCATCCTTAGTGGGGAGTAAGGCACGTGCTATACCCACAGCCCTCCCACGGGCGGGACAACGGATTATCTGCCAAACAACACCGAGCCCCATTTTGCATACCCAGGATCCCATGGCTGCAAACCCCCACGGTACGCATTACACATCCTTCATGTGTGCGGGACTGGGATGTGGACGCACTTCTATGGACACGACAATCTGGGGACTTCTGTTCATATGTCCTGCATCTCATAGACAGGTATCATCAACCTTAAACACGCTGGTGGTGCATATGTCTAGCTGTGCCGTAGTCACGGCTGGTACTCTGATTGGACGATCCCGGCGTGTAAAGGTGTAAACGTATATATTTTTGGAGTCCTACAATGGACACCGATGTGCATATGTAAAGTGTAGAACGTGTTGGACTGTCACCATCTGGCCAGTGGTATTGACTGCCGCTGTATGTTCCCCAATCGTGGATGTCTGCTTGACTACCCATATTATGTATTACTTGGCCTATCTATATCCACGTGCCAGTAAGCGGAAATATAGCAATCCTTGCGTCCTGCCCATCTTCATAAACGACATTATTAAACATATATCGGCCAAAACAGACAATGACAAAAACGATAGACTCCACGGTCAAACGGTACGGAGCACTGTCACCTACTAACATGGGGCATCGTCGGAGCACGAAATGCATTACATAGTTGTCCCCTATACACTTCCTTCAGAGTCAGTTTAAAGTCAAATAATCAATAAACCTGCTCATAGTTACGTGGACAGTGCTACAGGTCTTGATTATGACGTGACATATACCAATCAGTGTTGCATACATTACTTCATGGAAACAATAATACGACAACAATGTGTTAATATAAATACGATATCGGTCAATACAATCAGTATCTTGAAAATAGTTGATAATTGTTGTGAGTAAACCTTAGAATGTAGTGTGTTGATCAGGATATTTTATATCAATGTGTATAATTGTAGCATTACGATTCCAAAGCATGGAATCAGTAAGTACTATTTAAGCATATATTGTACAATTATGAATGTAAATGAGTGGAGGACACATCCTTAACCTTCCCTGCTTCCAGTGGATCACACACGCACACGCACACTCGCAATTCCTAATTGTGGGTTACGCGCAGGCGCACATGCATATCCGTATTCTGTTTATAAATGTTTACTGGGTCTGTGTGGTTACGTGTTATGTGTTAGTTGTGACTATTCCGGTAACATATGTCTGATCCGGTTGACGGACGTGTGCAGAACGCACTTACAACTTTATACATGTAACAGTCTTTGCAGCATGGACGCATTACGTACGTTCACATCTATATGTTCCATAGTCGTAATTCAAACGTGACTGCATTCACGTTTGCCAGTTACTGTGACCACTACACGTTAGCTGCTCGGTGTCATTAATATGCATACCCATGGTACTTAAGTACATTTACATATCCCACCCCGCAGTCACGCACGTCACAGGCATCCATTCTCCTGCTGGGAAAGGTGCGGTACTGCATGTTAAACATTCCTTATTCCCCCTCGCTCATGGCCCAGGATACATATGTCGTGACCGCAGGGATGTTCAGATGACAGGTGCTTATATCCCCTACGCATACAGGCCTTTGATTGTCAGGGTGTTGCTGTGGTGCTTTGGGTTTGGTCTTGTCCGCCCAGTGTACGGAACTGCCCTGACCGTGTACGAATGTTAGATGAGTCACATGGGCACGTTTTGTCCGTGTCTATGGTACCATGTCACCCCCCCCAATTATTCATAACCGTGTGCGCCGATTGGCCGGTGTACCCGTTGTAGATCTTGTTATACTAATTGCACACGGTCTGGTCGAACGTACCTATTTCCATTACTAACCCTCGGTATGTATGACCTGTGTCGCAATATTACATGGGTTTACCATTGCGTGACGGCTTTCACTGAGCCACAGACATGTCCGTTGTTTGGTTTGGGCCGGTTCCGCTGTGCTACACACATTTAACATGGCGGAACAGCTTGAACAGCTCAGCCACGGGGACATCGGGTTCTCCGTCGCTGTTTAGTATTGAATCGCTATGTGGAGTTTGTTTCACAAAGCGAGACAATGTCGACATTGGTAACGGACATCTCGCGCAGTACGTCCGCACCGCCGCGGGTGACGTATGTCTGCGTTTGGTCGGCGGACAGGCATTATGCTGTGCCATTATGTCTGGGAATATATGGTTTCTTGCCATAGATGATATGCCATACTAGCAATGACCCGCGTCTGGGTGTGGGTACTGCTGCATTACCCACGGGAAGAGTGGCCTTAGGTTAAGTGGTGCCCTAGGCAGAAGTTGCCACCGCAACATCACCCGTTACCCCCCTCCTGGTCTACCTACACCAAACAATGTCTGGAGAGGTGCCCCGAGTAGAGCAACGCCCTAGACGGCTGCCTACTTGGCCTATGCCTGAGGCCGGCTATGTGTGTGGTCCCTCGGGCATCGGACTCGGGAACGCCACGTCTGCCGTGGGTATGTCCAGCATTACCCACATCCAGCCGTGGTGTATTGCCATGATGTTCCATGTGTACAGTGGTGCCGGTTACCATACATATGCCTTTCTCAAAAGCCTATTTCACACTTCTGAACACTACTGTGGTCTCCTTTAAGGCCCCTGAGCCAGTGGTGAACATCACTCAAACCGCTGAATCACGTACATATGCCTTCCACCAGCACCTACAGGACTGCATGGATCAGGCAATCCCATACAAAACTGAGACTCTTTGTACCACAGACAAGCATGCAGTCTGGTGGACCCCAGCCATGAACTAGCTCTACAACGACAGGAGGTAGATAGTACAGGTTAAAGCGGAATACCTGTAAGATAACACACCCTTGCTCATTATATGTGAAGAACTACAAGCTGTCATGAAATCATCCAGGGGAAATTCAACAGAGAAATTAACAAGGACTCAACAGACATTCATAAGTCCGTCTTTAGCTATGTTGGACACCTGGGAGGACACTCCCAGATATGCTCAAACCGGGTTCGCAATGATGTGAAGATGACTGAACCTACACACATTGCCAGCATACTGGCTGACATGTTCAGTGCTAACATTTCCCCCCCCCCACATGGAGAGTTATCTATACCTGAGACTTGCCGATCCTGGAACATCTGTAACACACAGGTGGGAAATGCTGTCTCCACGGCAGTCAACACAGCATCCATGGGACCAGATGGTGTCCCAGCTGTGTACTCCATGAACTCTATGGGGAATTAAACCCACACTTAGGACAGCTGTTTAATCATAGCCTCACCTCAGGATACGTACCCGAGTAGTAGCACAAGGCGACTGTAGTCACACTTCACATAGATGGTGCCTCCACTGCCCCTGGTTATTACCATCCCATTAGCTTGACAAGCCTTATCTGCAAAGCCATGGAGAGGGATCATAATGGAACTCATAGATAAAGACATAGGGGACTCGCATACTTTGCATACAACCCAGTTTAGCTTGGTCAAAGACAGATCATGCCTTTTACACGTGTTTGACTTTGTAGGATCAGTCACCAAGGCCATTGATGAGGGTAAAGCAGTCCATACAGCCTACCTCAACCTGGCAAAGGCCTTCAACACAATACCCCCCTCGGGTATCAGTGATAAACCCGTCATCTTGAACGTATATCCATACATCGCCATATGGGTTGCAAACTGGCTAAGTCACAGAACACACATGGCCATAGTTGCTGGCGCCATGTCATACTCACAGCCAGTCACAAGCGGCGTCCCATGGGGCCCAGTCCTGGGTCCACTATTTTTCAGCATCTACGTTTCCAAAGTACAAGCAAACACAGGGGGGTTATGGGTGACAATGTTTGCAGATGACTGCAAACTGGGTGCCATAGTCAGACACACATCTGACACAGATATCCTTCAGGTGTGCCTCACAGATGTGGAGAAGTGGTGCCCGAGACATGGCCTACAGCTACATGCCAGGAAATGCATAGTCATACCCTTCGGGAAGAACAAGGTTACCCCTAGCTATCATATAGGTGGCAATCCACTGAGCACAGAGGGAGTTACCAGGGATCTGGGGACCCGGGTTGTTGTTAACCGTTCGTTAGACACACACGTTGCTAACGTAGTTAGGTAGACCTTCCACATTGCCCACATCATCATGAAGGGATTCACATCTAGATCAGGGAGGTCATTGTCCCCTTGTACTCATCACTCATTAGACCTATGATTGGGTACAATGCCCCGTTCAGAATGTATGTGACCCGACACCTGCAGCAGCTGGAGAGGCACCAACAGTTCATCGACAAACAGATGCAGGGTCTCAGGAATATGTGTTATACTGACCAACTGAAAGAATTACAGATGTATACAGTTGCATACCACTTGCACAGAGGTGACCTGTGCCTGGCATACAAGGCCATGTCGAACCCAGATCTGATGAGTATGCTTCACCTAAAGAAGTTAGATCCCTCAGAACCACAAGGGCAGGTGACGTACACCTTGACACTGTCAGTAATAGAACGTGTTGGTGGGACAGATTCATCACCCAGACACTCACTATGCTGTGGAACAACATCCCAGTACATGTGAGGGCAGGCACCTCGCTGGCCTTCTGTTAGTATTTCGACATGGATGTCTGAATTGATTTATTTAAGTAACCTTCTAAATGAATATTTACATTACCACATTGTGAATCTTTACATTTCGTTGGTCTATTTTACATTAGTCATAACCATACGGTTTATCTGTGTATATTATGGTTCATTTATATTACTAGGTGTCTGCAGTTCTTTTAATATATTGGCACAGTCCGTAGAACATATATATGTAGCTTACACGGTCAGACATTTGGAAAACATTATGTTGGTTCATCTTTCATATATATACATATATTTCTATTTCTCTATGAAGAATGTACCTTTCAAAGCAATGTCTGATGTCCTCACTGTGTGGAATCTGTAACCCAAGTAAAGTTTGTTTGCTTGTTTGCCTTTAAGGCATGTAAGTAATACCTAGCACATCTAATGTACTGACCAATTAAGGGTTTTACATGTAGTAGGTTGGACTGCATTGTATGTATTCTGAATAAGTCTGCTTATGAAGCAGACGAAAAGAGCTTCAGTAAACTATGGTGACTGCATTTAATTAGTGGTGTGCTCTGAGTGGTCACTGACGGTGTCTACAGTACCTCGTCTTTGCTTTGGACTTCATCGGCTGGTTGTCTGTGTTTGTTGTATGGGGTATGTCAAGTGTAGTCCCTATGTGTATTACTTGTGTAATGCCTTACTACGGCAGTGTAATTCCACCGGGTTTGCAGTTATGGGTGCCATCTTAGTCATACGCTTGTCCATCCATGTGACTTGCCTACTGGACACTGGTATACGGCTGTACACATTTCACACCTGCATTTTGCAATCTCCGGTAGATGGTTTGCATTATTAGCGGAGAGTAAGGCAGGTGCTACGCACACATCCCTCCCACGGGGCGGGACAAAGGATTGCCTGCGAAACAACACCGAGCCCAGAGTCTACATACCCAGAATCCCTTGACTGCAACAATTGACAGTACCCATTACACATCCGTCATGTGTGCGGGACTGTGATGTGGACGCAGTTCTATGGACCCGGTACCCTGGGTATTTCTGTGCATCTGTGCTGCATTACATGGACAGCTATCAGCAACATTAAACACGCTTGCGGTGCATATGTGTACCTGTGACGACAATGAGTTCAGGTACGCGTTGAAATACGACATTATTCTGTTCTTTCCACAATTTTTGGGTCCTACAATGGACACCACTGTGCATATGTAAAGTGTAGAGCTTGTCGGACTGTGTCCTTGTGAGCAGTGGGTTTCACTGATGCTGTGTGTTCAGCAATCGCGGATGTCTGCTTGTCTACCCATACTGTGTAGTGCTACAGGAACCATGTCTTCCCACACCAGAACCCAATGGTGTACATCCATTGTTGCAGGTTAGCAACCACTCTCATACCCAGCGGTCACGATTGGGTGGTATTGCCACTTTATTATCGGAACAACACCTCCAGACTGTGTACATCACGGGAACTTTAGGCCAGTCTTACCGGCCATTTGCAATTGTAATTAGCACACACGTGTCAATACATGTATGATAAGACATATTATCATGCAGAAGTTAATCTATGTTATTTGGACATGTGCTTCTGCTATTGGCATCCGTTGCTGCGAGTGTTGCCAGGTACCATACACATTGCTTGCTCAGAGGCACACTACACAATTCTGCACACTACTGTGGTCTCCTTTAAGGACACTGAGCCAGTGGTCGACAGTACTGCAGCCACTGCATCAATCACATTTGCCATCTACCAGTACCTACAGGACTGCATGAACCTGGCATTCACTTAACCAACTGTGGTTCATTGTACCAATGCCAAGCATCCAGTGTGGTGTACCCCAGCCATACACAGGATGTACAACACGAGGAGGTGGCTACTACAAGGTGGAGCAGACACCTTGTGAGGTATGACACCCTTGGTCATCATATGTGTAGAGTTACACACTGTCGTGCCATGGTCCAGGGCACATTCCACAGATATACCTACATGGACCTGGCTGACAATCATACCACCGTCAATTGCTATGCTCAACACCTGGGAGGTCACTCCCACATATGCTCTGACTGGGTTCACAAAGAGGTGGAGTTTACTCAACATACACACATTGCCAACAAACAGGCTGACAAGTCCAGTATGGACATCTCCACACCCTCCCAACACATGAGGAGATGTCTGTACCAGCGGTTTGTGGTCAACAAATGTTCTGTGACACACAGGTGGGACATGCTCTCTCCAGGGTAGTGGACATAGCAGCCATGAGACCAGCTGGTGACCCCACTGTGTACTCCACTATCTCATTGAGGTATTAGACCCACAGTTAGGACAGCTATTTCTTTGTAGCCTCACCTCAGGTAAGGTACCCAGGTTGTGTCGCACGGCAACTGTAGTCCCTCGTCACAGGGCCAATGCCTCCACTGGGCCTGGTTATTACTGTCCCATTACCATGAGGAGACCTATCTGCAAAGACATGTGGAGGGATCATACTGCGGCTCATATATGACTGCATAGGGGACATACATACTTTGCATCCAACACGGTTTGTCTTGTTCAGGGGCGGTTCATGCCTTTAAAGCATGGGTGAAATTTCCGGGACAGTCACCGAGGCCATTGATGGGGGTGTTGCAGTCCATACAGCCTACCTCGACCTGGCAAAGGCCTTCGACACAATACCACCCTCGGGTATCAGTGATAAACCCGTCATCTTGAACGTATATCCATACATCGCCATATGGGTTGCAAACAGGCTAAGTCACAGAACACACATGGTCATAGTTGCTGGCGCCATGTCATACTCACAGCCAGTCACAAGCGGCGTCCCATGGGGCCCAGTCCTGGGTCCACTATTTCTCAGCATCTACGTTTCCAAAGTACAAGCAAACACAGGGGGGTTATGGGTGACAATGTTTGCAGATGACTGCAAACTGGGTGCCATAGTCAGACACACATCTGCACAGATATCCTTCAGGAGTGCCTCACAGATGTGGAGGAGTGGTGGCCGAGACATGGCCTACAGCTACATGCCAGGAAATGCATAGTCATACCCTTCGGGAAGAACAAGGTTACCCCTAGCTATCATATAGGTGGCAATCCACTGAGCACAGAGGGGGTTACCAGGGATCTGGGGACCCGGGTTGTTGTTAACCGTTAGACACACACACGTTGCTAACGTAGTTAGGTAGACCTTCCACATTGCCCACATCATCATGAAGGGATTCACATCTAGATCAGGGGAGGTCATTGTCCCCTTGTACTCATCACCCATTAGACCTATGATTGGGTACAATGCCCCGTTCAGAATGTATCTGACCCGACACCTGCAGCAGCTGGAAAGGCACCAACAGTTCATCGACAAACAGATGCAGGGTCTCAGGAATATGTGTTATACTGACCAACTGAAAGAATTACAGATGTATACAGTTGCATACCACTTGCACAGAGGTGACCTGTGCCTGGCATACAAGGCCATGTCGAACCCAGATCTGATGTGTATGCTTCACCTAGAGAGGTTAGATCCCTCAGAACCACAAGGGCAGGTGACGTACACCTTGACACTGTCATTAATAGAACGTGTTGGTGGGACAGATTCATCACCCAGACACTCACTATGCTGTGGAACAACATCCCAGTACATGTGAGGGCAGGCACCTCGCTGGCCTTCTGTTAGTATTTTGACATGGATGTCTGAATTGATTTATTTAAGTAACCTTCTAAATGAATATTTACATTACCACATTGTGAATCTTTACATTTCGTTGGTCTATTTTACATTAGTCATAATCATACGGTTTATCTGTGTATATTATGGTTCATTTCTATTACTAGGTGTCTGCAGTTCTTTTAATATATTGGCACAGTCCGTAGAACATATATATGTAGCTTACACAGTCAGACATTTGGAAAACATTATGTTGGTTCATCTTTCATATATATACATATATTTCTATTTCTCTATGAAGAATGTACCTTTCGAAGCAATGTCTGATATCCTCACTGTGTGGAATCTGTAACCCAAGTAATGTTTGTTTGCTTGTTTGCCTTTGAGGCATGTAAGTAATACCTAGCACATCTAATTTACTGACCAATTAAGGGCTTTACATGTAGTAGGTTGGACTGCATTGTATGTATTCTGAATAAGTCTGCTTATGAGGCAGACGAAAAGAGCTTCAGTAAACTATGGTGACTGCATTTAATTACTGGTGTGCTCTGAGTGGTCACTGACGGTGTCTACAGTACCTCGTCTTTGCTTTGGACATCATCGGCTGGTTGTCTGTGTTTGTTGTATGGGGAATGTCAAGTGTAGTCCCTATGTGTATTACTTGTGTAATGCCTTACTACGGCAGTGTAATTCCACCGGGTTTGCAGTTATGGGTGCCATCTTAGTCATACGCTTGTCCATCCATGTGAATTGCCTACTGGACACTGGTGTACGGCTGCACACATGTCACACCTGCATTTTGCAATCTCCGGTAGATGGTTTGCATTATTAGCGGAGAGTAAGGCAGGTGCTACGCACACATCCCTCCCACGGGGCGGGACAAAGGATTGCCTGCGAAACTACACCGAGGCCAGATTCTACATACCCAGACTCCATTGACTGCAACAGTCGACAGTACCCATTACACATCCTTCATGTGTGCGGGACTGTGATGTGGACGCAGTTCTATGGACACGGCACCCTGGGTATTTCTGTGCATGTGTGCTGCATTTCATGGACAGCTATCAGCAACATTGAACACGCTTGCGGTGCATATGTGTACCTGTGACGTGGTGACGACAATGAGATCACGTGAGTAATGCAGGAAGCTAGCAGGCATTCCATGAATAGAATTTTTGGGTCCTACAATGGACACCGATGTGCATATGTCAAGTTAGATGTTGCTGGACTGTGTCCACCTGCCCAGTGCTTTTCACTGCTGGTGTATGTTCCCCAATCGCGGATGTCTGTTTCACTACCCAGTCTACATGGTGCTACATAACCAGGTGATTTAGTACTGTGAACAAATGACATACATCCAAAGATGCTGGTTAGCAACTGCTTCATATAAACCTCAGACATCCCAATGGGACATATCCGTCACCGTATTTCCAATATAACACCAGAACATGTTGATTACCTATGTTTTCATTTAACCATGTTGTCTTCATAGGTGGGAATGCCATATTTACATATCCTACTTGACGTTGTGTGTGTGCCATTAGTATGTGTTCCACAGGTCGCACATCTGTTCCGCTGTACGGTAGCAGGTGCTCCTCATTCTGTTGCTGGCAGATTGAGTGCTGTGTACGCCGGTGTTGGCACGACGGTCCGGCTTTGTATGTGGAATGTCAACTGTAGTCCCTATGTGTATTTCCTGTGTTATGCCTTACCGCGGCTATGTAATTTACCCGGGTTTGCAGTTGTGGGTGCCATCTTGGCCATACGGGTGTCCATCCATGAGAATTGCCTACTGGACACTAGTATAGGGCTGTACACATTCCACACCTGCATTTAGCATTCTCCGGTGGATGGTTTGCATTATTAGCGGAATGTAAGGCAGGTGCTACGCACACATCCCTCCCACGGGGCGGGACAAAGGATTGCCTGCGAAACAACACCGAGCCCGGAGTCTACATACCCAGAATCCCTTGACTGCAACAATTGACAGTACCCATTACACATCCGTCATGTGTGCGGGACTGTGATGTGGACGCAGTTCTATGGACCCGGTACCCTGGGTATTTCTGTGCATCTGTGCTGCATTACATGGACGGCTATCAGCAACATTAAACACGCTTGCGGTGCATATGTGTACCTGTGACGACAATGAGTTCAGTTAGGTGATGAAAGAAGGCGGCATTCCTGTCTTTAGACAAATTTTTGGGTCCTACAATGGACACCACTGTGCATATGTAAAGTGTAGAGCTTGTCGGACTGTGTCCTTGTGAGCAGTGGGTTTCACTGATGCTGTGTGTTGAGCAATCGCGGATGTCTGCTTGTCTACCCATACTGTGTAGTGCTACAGGAACCGTGTCTTCCGACACCAGAACCCAATGGTGTACATCCAATGTTGCAGGTTAGCAACCACTTTCATACCCAGCGTTCACGATTGGGTGGTATTGCCACTTTATTATCGGAACAACACCTCCAGACTGTGTACATCACGGGAGCTTTAGGCCAGTCTTACCGCCATTTGCAATTGTAATTAGCACACACGTGTCAATACATGTATGATAAGACATATTATCATGCAGAAGTTAAACTATGTTATTTGGACATTGGCTTCTGCTATTGGCATCCGTTGCTGCGAGTGTTGCCAGTTACCATACACATTGCTTGCTCAGAGGCAGACTACACAATTCTGCACACTACTGTGGTCTCCTTTAAGGCCCCTGAGCCAGTGGTCGACAGTACTGCAGCCACTGCATCAATCACATTTGCCATCTACCAGTACCTACAGGACTGCATGAACCTGGCATTCACTTAACCAACTGTGGTTCATTGTACCAATGCCAAGCATCCAGTGTGGTGTACCCCAGCCATACACAGGATGTACAACACGAGGAGGTGGCTACTACAACGTGGAGCGGACACCTTGTGAGGTATGACACCCTTGGTCATCATATGTGTAGAGTTACACACTGTCGTGCCATGGTCCAGGGCACATTCCACAGATATACCTACATGGACCTGGCTGACAATCATACCACCATCAGATGCTATGCTCAACACCTGGGAGGTCACTCCCACATATGCTCTGACTGGGTTCACAAAGAGGTGGAGTTTACTCAACATACACACATTGCCAACAAACAGGCTGACAAGTCCAGTATGGACATCTCCACACCCTCCCCACACATGAGGAGATGTCTGTACCAGCGGTTTGTGGTCAACAAATGTTCTGTGACACACAGGTGGGACATGCTCTCTCCAGGGTAGTGGACATAGCATCCATGAGACCAGCTGGTGACCCCACTGTGTACTCCACTATCTCATTGAGGTATTAGACCCACAGTTAGGACAGCTATTTCTTTGTAGCCTCACCTCAGGTAAGGTACCCAGGTTGTGTCGCATGGCAACTGTAGTCCCACGTCACAGGGCCAATGCCTCCACTGAGCCTGGTTATTACTGTCCCATTACCATGAGGTGACCTATCTGCAAAGACATGGGGAGGGATCGTACTGCGGCTCGTATATGACTGCATAGGGGACATACATACTTTGCATCCAACACGGTTTGTCTTGTTCAGGGGCGGTTCATGCCTTTAAGGCATGGGTGAAATCTTCGGGACAGTCACCGAGGCCATTGATGGGGGTGTTGCAGTCCATACAGCCTACCTCGACCTGGCAAAGGCCTTCATCACATTACCCCCCTCAAGTATCGTTGATAAACCCATTGGCTGGGATGTGGACACTGACATCACAGAATGTGTTGGAAACTGTCTATGCGACACAACCCACACAGTCATAGTTGCTGGCAGCGTGACAGACCTACTGCCTGTCGCAAGTGGTGTCCCATGGGGCCCTTCCGTGGGTCCACTCCTGTCATACATCTACATTTCCACGGTACAGGCACACACAGGGGTTTTGTGGGCAACATTGTTTGTAGATGACTGCAACACAGGTGCCATAGTGGGACGGACATCTGACACAGATATCCTTCGGAGGGGCCTCCCAGATATGCATATCTGCTGTCAGGGACATGTCCCACAGCTGAATGCTAAGTAATGCAACATCATACCTGTGGAGAACTACTAGGTCACCCCTGTCCAGCATATAGGTGGCTGTCCACTCAGCACAGGGGTGATTACCAGGGATCAGGGGACAGAGTTTGTTGGTCACCATTCATTCAACACACACGTTGCTATCGTGGTTGTGTGGGACTTCTACATTGCCCACCTGTTTGTGCAGGGATTCACATCTACATCAGGCTAGGTCATTGTCTCCTTGTACCCATTACGTGTTACACCTATGATTTACTACATTGCCCCATTCAGACTGTATCTGACCATACACCTACAGCAGCTGGGAAGCCCTCATAGGTTAATTGTTGTACAGATGCAGGATGACATCATTTTGTGTTATGCTGGCCCACTTGTAGGACCCCTGCCACATTACGTCACATACCTGCTGTTTAGTGTTGACCTGTGCCTGACATACGTGGCCATGTCAACCCATATGTCATGTGTATGCTTCACCTACTGTATCTGCATCCCCCAGAACCACTAGGGCAGGTGACATTTACCTTGTCACGGTCATTAATGGGATGTGTTTGAGTGACACATATATCACCCAGACACTCATAATGCTGTGGATCTACATCACAGTACATGTGAGACAGAGATCCTTCCTAGCCTTGTTCACGGGTATGTTGTCCATTGGATGGGGAATTGCAGGTATATGCCAGGGATTACATCATTATCACTGCTTGACGGAGGTACAGCAAAATCATGAGTATTTTATCTGAAGCACAGAAGGTTGGCAAAGTCATCCTAACTATGGTGTAGTGTTATGGCTGAACCTGGGACGATGGCCTACCCTGTACCTATGGTCATATGAACCTATATTCATAGTTTGTCACATTTACAATTGTCTATCCCTATACTCTTTCTCCAGTGTATATTTCTGTGGCACATGATTGTCCTCTGTATTACATGCAGGTATGCTGTGTACAGTGCACATACGTCACAGTTGATGACAGTGTATCTGTGTCCCTAACACTGTGATACTGAGGACTACCACACATCCTTCACAACATTACATGCATATGTCCATTCTATTCTTCTTTGGCCTATGGGGGGGGTGTTAAGGCAAACATTACACAAGTCCCTGTTTGTGCATGCTTCATGTTGGTGTTTGACCAGGCTCCGTTGCAGTCGTGTGTTGGACAGTAGTGTTTCTGTGTGGTTGCCATGTGTTTTTATTGCCGGTACATCTGTGGGAGTTGTGGTTGGCACATGTTCCTCTTTGCAGGGACACCCATCCTGGGGTTTGTGTCATGCATCTGCACTTGGCACCTGCCATATGTCCTGTACTATTCCCACAGTCGTGTATGCCTTCATGCACTACTACTGCGTGTTACAGGCTGTTTGTATGTGGTACACATGGACATTGTGATGGTTGGCTTGACCTATTCCCATGCTAGAACGTACACATCTGTCAATTAAGTTGTTTAAATCAAACTGTAACACTCATTCATATTTCAAAATGACAGTCAATAACACAGGAAGCTGAGGTTAATAACATTTTACTACTGTGCAGCAGGAGGCAAAGAACTATGCAGTACATGTGTAGACATTTGTTGTACTCTATACATGTTACATCTGTATGAGCATTGTGTATATTATCATCTTTTGCAAACATTAATGATGTGGTCAGTCACAAGGCATTTACATTGCTAGAGTCCACAACGTTGTATTCCTACAACAGTGCTCAGGTAATGCTTATTAAATGTTTTCCCATGAGGATAGCACAACCGTGCGAGCCGCATATTCAATTAGACTGTACTTCGGTAAATTCTGCTCTGTCACGGTTCCAACACTGTTCAGATCCGGTACTCACTCCATTTCCTACTAGGTTCCTTTGTCTCTTTGCTGAGCAGCTGTACTCTGTGTTACAGCTCACAAGCCTATCCTCCTCAGTGGAAGGATGACAGATATACCTGTACATACATGTATTATTCTCTAACCGAGCAGATGACTAATGCTGAATGACATACACCTGCTGCACTGGTTACTGCTAGGGTCAGGGTTCAATCACACTGCAGCTACACTACAGGCAATTACATGCATGATAAGCTCTACTGCCATATTGTACGATAGAATAATATGCATTATACACTATTTGCTTCTAAAGTTGCACGTCATATATATGTTTAAATATGTATTTTGCTAACATTCTCCCTCCTTTGATTGCTTCTATTCTATCCAGAAACATATACAACATTATTTCATTCCCTAGCCTCTTCCTCTGTGGAACGTTTAACTAGGCAAGTAATTTGTTGTACATTTCAGGAAGGATTGCATTTTCTATTGACAAATACCACTACAGGTCTTGATACATAGTCTCGGTACAGATATGTCGCCAGAGTCCCTGACTAATACTTACATGCAAAGTATCCCGCAATAGACACATGCTCCCAATATGAGCAGAACAACACAAATGGCAATCATGATATTCAGTATGACCGACCCCATCCACCAAATGGTTTGTGGAAATGGTTCGTCAGTGGGTTTGGGCCTGGTTCCGCCATGGATGACACCTGCTGTATTACCTCTAGGTGGGCGTTGATTCTGGTCTTTTCATGTGGTAGTTGGACACAGCGATCTTCTTTAATAAGCGCGCACGTACCAATTCTCGGCGCCACGGTGCAGTCGTGTGCTATTACATTTTGTGACACAACAGTTCTCATTGCATCCAGTTCATCAGTCACAAGTTCAAGAGTGGAAAGTCACATTCATCATCCCTCCGACAGGTTTTGATAACTTCCTCTGTTCCCTGATTGATTTCACTACTCCACCAGCTGGGAGTGTTCCAGCCCAGGTTATGACGCTGTCACACAAGTCCATATGAATCGGTATTCCTTTATCTCTTGCAGAAGACTGGAATGTCAGAACAGCTTCCATTTCACCCACTGGATTACTAGGTTTCTCGACTGTGTTCCCAGTTCTTCGAGCTATATGTGTTATAGTACGTTTCGCACCCAGAGGCAATTGTGCAGTATGTCATGTGACTGGAGCCAGATAACCCAAATAACAACTGCCGGACCAATTCCCAGGTAACCATTGATATGCTTTTTTCCCACAAACAACATAACAATATTCTACTTTACTACTGATGCGGGTTACCTCTGCATGTAACATTTTCCTGTCTCTAACAGAGGACTGTTTATACAATTCAGGATGTTTCTGCACATCCTTCCACATTGTTCTCATGATGTTTCAATACAGATAATGAATGGTGCTACAAGTAGTACTGTGATCTTTGGCTGTTATATGACATTCGTAAGACACAGTTATGTTACAAATACTCCCACAAACTGAAACTGTATCATGTTTATGATAACATACAATTCCTTTTTGTGTGACAGGTAAGTACAGTGCCACGTTGTCCTGTGATCTCACAGAACCTGTATCAGAGTGTAAATATTCACAAGTCTCAATCTATCCCCAAGGGGACAACATGCATCGGAAGTCCTCCATATGATGTACGTATGGCAGTACAAACACAGCAATTTAAAGTGTTCATAGTCTGTATATGCACACACGTCATGCCTAGGTATTTGTTGAAGTGTGGAAGACACTCTGTGGCCAGTTCATCACGTATCAGTATTTGTATCCGTGTAGTTATGTGCAGGTAAGGTCCCAGCAAATGTAAAGTAAACACAAACATGGTTAATAGGTGTATAACCATTAGGACAGCAAACAGAAATGTCTTTGGGGTTGCTTTGTATTGTTATACAGTCTTGCCCGGGTGATTCAGGCTGTATGGTATATCAGCTACAGGATGTCAATCAGACTTGATATCCTTTACCGGTTTGTAAGATGTGAGGTGGACCCAGGACGACCTCTCTGCAAACTTTACTGCAGTAGGCGTTGCCAACAGGAGCTGGTACAGACCTTCACACTTTCCACTTGCCAATACTGTTCTTTGGATAACAGTGACATGCACACAGGAGACTGGTGTCAGCTATGCGTCCGTCTTCGTTTGCTCTTTATCTGTAAAAGACTTTAACTGAAGAACAGTGTTATTGGTTAACAATCCTCTCATGTCACCTGCTAATGAGCCATCGACCTCCGGCTCTGCAGGCATGACAGCTTTCCACTCTGGCACATGATATGCCATTCCACATACTACTTCGAAGTGCGTGCAGCACTTTACATTTGGAACTGTTGTCATGCTCAGCAATGCTAGAGGTAGACAGCACATGTAAGTCGTCTGGATGTCACCCACCAACCTCCTCTACTTATTTCTCGGGATCCCACTTTACGGCGCCAGCTGTCATGCTGACTGTGGGTTGTACATGCAATTTACATTCATGGAAATACAAAATAATCCCCCAGGTTGCGTGATTGTCTGGTTCACTACATGTGTTCTATTGTCACTGTAGCTTCTTTACAGCATGCCAGATCTAGGGATACTTTATTGTACTGGCACCTTTGCCACTGCTGCTGCATCCGGATTCATGGTTGGGAATGCTTCTACCCATTATGATTATATATATGTGTAATCACTAAACAGTATTTGTTCCCTTCACATTTATTCAGATGTATGAACTCCATACAAATAGTACGGAACAGTTATGGTGGTGTAGGTAAACTCACTCCCTTCGGTTTAAATGCTCCCTGTGCATGATATCTACTGAAAATGTGACACGCTGCTCATGATGTTTGTATGTGGTTCGTAATTCCGTATGTTAGGGTATTCTGTTAACCAAATGTACCGTCCCCTGTTGAGACATGTCTCTACCCATGGCTCCACAAAGCCGCATATCTGAATACATTAGACGTTAATATTGGCTTTATCACTGTGGATATGTGCGGTCCGTGTTCAGGGATTGCTCCTCGTCATACCCACGTCGGCTTTTCTGCTTTCGTAGTTGATGTTTGCATTGTTTGTAAATTTTCTACATCTAAACTGTCTGAGGTTTGTCATTCCTCATTCACACAAACACTTTCCAACTGTGAGGCTGCTTGTTTTGCAGATGCATGGGCCCATGCCTTACCTTTCCTACTGTTATCCTGTTGCTTTCTATGACTTGCACATTTACACTTACCTACTTTAGTGGGTAACTGAATGGAGTCTAATGCATTCAAGATCAATTGCGCATGATTAATCGGTTTAGCGGTGGATGTTATCATTCCCTATTCTTCCACTGCTGCTCATAAACATGCACTGTACAGACAACATACTGACTATCGGGACATATGTCCACACATCAGTTTTCCACTACAGTACAAGCACGTGTTAAAGCTATCTATTCTGCTGCTTGAGCAGACACGTTATGCTGCAGGGTTTGGCCGTCTACAATCTCATTATCAATAACTACTGCATACCCTACTTGATTCGTTCCTGTTGGACTCTGTCTACATGATCCGTACACATTAATTGTCACCTCTGCATCATCTAAGGGTATATCAGTGATATCATGTCTGTGTGTAGTTATTTAATCCATTTCGTATAGGCAACTGTGTGGTGTGCCATACACAGGTGTCGGACGTGACGTTGATAGGTTTCATGTTGTACAACGCTCAATCACCATATGAGGTTGAATCAGTGGTATGGTCAAACAAGACAAATGTCTAGCATGGGTCAGGAATGCTATCTTCTCTTGCAGCAGACTGATCGCAACTGCATGACACATTCTCACAGTGAGAGGGTGGTCTAGTAACATTAAGGCCGGGGCCTGTACTGCCATGGGTGCTACAACAACTGCCTGTACACAATGTGGCACTGACCATGCCACAGTGTCCAACTGCAATGAGTAGTGAGCTATGTAGCGTTGCTTACTTCCATGCTGTTGCATCAAGACTGACGCCATATATCTCCGCTTACAATCTACAGTCTGACAACATGTGTTATGATTATTCAGAAGACCTACTACAGATGTTGCAGCTATCAATCGTTCTAGTCTGCAGACAGCTGTTTCTGCTACTGTTATCCAGTGTAGTATGTGTTGTGCTGCCATAGGTGTATTAAAGATTACGGCAGACAATACAGCGGATTCCACAGCATTGTTTGGTAACCAGCTTTGACAAATGTTAGTCGGCCCAGACAGGACTTCATTCCCTTCTTGTTAGTTGGCTTGTGTGCTTATGAAACTGCTACCGTCCTATCGTAATGTGATGTTCTACCCTACTTGGATACCACATATCCCAGGTACTTGACCTGTATTCTCTGTAGTTGCAATTTATGCTTGCTTACTTTATGTCCCTGTTCTGCTGAATATCTGAATAATGCTATTGTATCTTCCATACATTGCTGCTGGGTAGGGGCCGCAAGCAGAATATCATCCACATAAAGTAGAACTTGACTGGCCCCGAGTGGAGTTAACACCGGAATGTAGCTAGCCATCTCCTGTGGGAATATCGTTGTACTTTCACAGTATCCCCGCGATAGCCGGGTATGGCTGTATCTGTTACCCTGAATGTACATACGAAGCAATACGGACTATCTGGATGTATAGGTATTGCAAAGGAAGCATAGCTTATATGTACCACGGTAAGATAGTTCTGTGGCGTGTTCATAGCATTGAATATAGTGTGTGGGTCTGGCACCATCGCTACCCTAAGTATTATTACGTGATTTACAGCTTGTACATACTGTACCATCCGCCATTCCCCCTTTGTTTTCCGATCAGAAGATACAGGGGTATTGCATGGTGAATAGCGATTACTTTGTAGATGGGGAATTCCCTCTGTGACTTTACAGATATCTTCTGGTGTCCACGGTCTATACACTACGGGGGTTGGGTCCTGGCCTTCCTGTCCTGCATGAGGGTTCGGTACTTCAATTAATTGACAGATATCCTCACTCTGTTCTAGTGACTGTCTTCTTACTCGGGTGTTCCTAGGTATGTTACGAGTTCGGGATGTGGTTTCAATAGCTTCTGTTACATTTGGTCGTTGTGCTACCTCTGTTGCCACAGGATAACGTGTGGGGACTAGCCTGCCCTCCCGCTTCATATCCTGGATGTGGTATCGGAGGTGGTAGGGTGTTGTGGGGGGGGGGCTATCGGTACTACTGTATTATGATCTTCTCTGTGTACGTATGATGCTTTGACATTTGTAGTGTTCTGTTCCCTTCAGTTCACTACCTCAATCCACCTATGTGCATGACGGATACCCAATTGTCGCTGTTTTGTCGCCTGCACATCTTAGGGCTGCCACCTTTTCAAATGCACAATGTGGGACATTAGTGTTCGAACGTGTAATTTTCCAGGAAAAGCATACCCACGGCCAGTACATGGGACAGGATTTCACTTTTGCCAGGAGAGCAACCAATTGTTGTAGCATTTCAGTTGCTTATTCTGTTTATTATGATATTTTGTTGTTCCAGATACATAATTACTGTTTTATGCTACCATTTTGAAATATATCTGGGAAATGTTTGTCCTGTGATTTCAGGACATTTGCCATTTTTTCGGTTTGTTTGCAGGACACAACTGGCCAAAGAGGGACTGTCCCTCTCAGGGTGGAACAGGTGTTTACCGTAGAACATGTGCATCACATTTTCAGGGATTACAATGTTTCAGTAACGATATTTTGTGTAATATACCATAAATGTCGTATTTATTACCCCATTCTGCTGGATAACTCACATTATGTGCTCTCTGCGATTGCATATACTTCACGTCACCCGTCAAACGCGGATCACATGATCTGTTTCTTCAATAATCTCCCATATCCTCTACACGACTGCTACGCCCTTCTCTCATACCACGTGGTGTCTCCTTCCCTGTATCCACTGTAGTGTCTACAATGACTATTTACTCTGCTGTGTGTTCCCCTGACCTATGTTCAGATTTAACAGTATGTGGGTAGGTCTTCGACCCGCTATCACTACTGTTAACAGAAACACAATGTAGTCTGGTCCCTGATCTACAATAGAGACAAAGAGGCAAACACTCCTTACCTGAGCCTCCTGTTTAAGGCTGCACGATTTCTTCTTGGGATCCAGTTTTCCGCTTTTCAGCCACAGATCAGACAGTAAACAGCCTCTTTACACACAACAATTCAGTCGGAGGTCTTTTCATTCAAGAAGAACCATTTAGGCAAATACTCCTGCGTAGATGTCTAACCAGCCATGCACTCTGACCTGTAGCTTACCAAGGGAATTCCGGATTACAAGGATCACAATGTCAAATAAGTTGTTAAAACCAGACTGTAGTTATCAGTAGGCTTTTCTAAGTGACAGTCAATAACACAGGAGGCTCGGGTTCAGAAAGTTTTAGTAGTGTACACAGGCAGGCTAAATCATATACAGTCCAAGTATGAGAGTTTTGTCTGACTCTATACAGTAAGCAGTTACTTTATATAGTGTTTACAATCAGCTTTTGCCCACCTTACTGACGTGGTCGGTCACAGGGCATTTCCATCACTATGGTCCACAATAGTCTATACATACGTGGGTGCTGGGGTCGTGCTTTTAAAATGTTTTCCCATGAGAATAACACAGCCTTGCAAGGCACCTTGTCAATTACACTGTCCTTCTGTGATTGTAACTGTTTCAAGGACCCTAGACTGTTCCGATACAGTACTCAGTTAATTACTTAATACGCTGCTTTGTCTCTCTGGTAAGGAGTTGTACTGTTATCTTCGATTGAGCTCACAAGGCCATCCTCCTCAGAGGTAGGGGTGATGTTATGCATGTACATACATTTATTGTTCTGTAACCCAGCAGATAATTAATGCTGACAGACATAAGCCTGCTGTACTGGTTACTGCCAGGATCAGAATTCCATCACACTACAGCTTAGCTTCACCAATTACATGCAGGCTTACTTCTACTGCCATATTGTACGGTACAATTCAATGCATTATATAGTATTTCGAGTCTAAACTGGCACTTCATATGTGTTTCTATATATATATTTCGAACAACATCCATCCGGCCATATGCATGTTGTTCCGTCCTTTACCTTGACCGTGTGTATTTGGCCGTCCGGCAACGCTACTCTCCACATGTGATGTCCCACCTTCCCCTTCTTTGCCTGTAGCACCCTGTTAGGACGTCCTGTTTGATAGGCACGTGTTCCGCTATATGTGATCGACTTCACTGCATAGCTAAACATCGATGCGGTGGTTCAACAACCCGACCTGTCCACATGTGTACAGTTATGTGCACCGTGTCGTATGCAAACCTATATGGTTTCGACGGGTACATACCACATGCGGGATGTACACATTCTGCAGACACATTCACATGCAGCCATTTACATATCTGTACCTGAGGTGGGTTGGTGACATGTGGGGTACGATTTGGCCGCGTGGCATTGCCTAACACAAACATCTTACCACATTTCAGGTATGCACATTGTGTGTGGGTGTATAGCTGCACACGGATGCTAGCGGGTTAGGGTGCACAGGTGTACATGGGTGGGACTGACATGTACAATGAGGCTATTGTGTATTACATCTGAATGCATGGGTTCTGCTTCTGGATATTACACTTCAACATACGCCATCCAGTGTATGCGACAGAGACGTTGCTGGGTGTGGGATATGTTGCTATGCACATGTTTGCCTGTGTTTAAGGTGTCTTGATTCCTTACTGTTGTTATGTCGACACAGCTACCCGGCTATGTACTCTCACAACTGCTTGTGACCATTATGGTTGGCACCTTTTCCAATGCCCATAGTGGGGCATGTTATGTGGAAACTTCGGAATTTGCAGGACTACACATACCCACGGCAAGTGCAGTTGACAGAACTTCACTTGTTTGCCATACTATAAGCTTATTCTGTAAGCATTTGGGTTCCTTATTCATATTCTTATGCCATGTATGTGTTTCATATACAAATGTATATGTTTTATACTACTATTACATGTATATTGCGGGAATATGTTTGGCAGGGGATCAGAGGTCATTTTCCATTTTTCCGATTGTTGCAGGGACACAACTGTCCAATCAGGGACTGTCCATGGCACATTGGGACAGCTGGTAACCCTGGTGAACATGCCCATGTCGCTACTGGGGTTGCCACCTTTTCCAGTTTCCAAGCTGGGATATTTCCGGGACTCACATATGAGTTTACAGGCCGACACTTACACACGGTCAGTATATAGCATAGAACTTCACTTGTTTGCCTAAGTAGAAGCGTATTGTTGTGGCAATTTGCTTGCTTATTCTGTTTCTTGTGACATTTAGGTATTTCAGTTACAGAAATGACCAATTCATGCTACCATTACATTAAATACGGGATATCATTATGTCCTACAATCTTAGCACATTTGCCATTTTTAATACGTTTTTTGGGACACAACTGCCCATAGAGACTGCCCCACCCAAAGTGGGACAGGTGGTGACCTTAGTCGCTGCTCCTATGTCGGTGCGGCGCTGACATGCTGCTGTACACCTTCTCTGAGTGTAACCACTGACGGTGCATTGCGGGACAAACGCGGTCATATGCGTATCCTTTGCTCCTTGGATGGGTACACTTAAGCCTTCGTGGCTTGTATTTGCTTCTCCGTTTATTTGGGACGGGTACTATGCTGCCCACTCTACGTGCGTTTCATTCTGCACGGGACCTGGCTGCTGCCATTACTATTATGGGCGGACCGTGGCTGTCAGCACATTAGGTTGCTCACCTCATGCCGGCTTAGACACGCCTCCAGACGCATCCTACCTGGGCTCGCTCACGTACACTACGCACGTGTCTGTGGTTGCGGTGCACTCTCATTAATATGCATATGGCGCTACTGCACCGGCTATTCACTGCACCGCCGGCGCAGACCTTACGCCGGCCTTGCGCCGGGTTTCATGAATCCCGGGGAAATACTATTTCAAGAAAAAAATGCTACATTACAGAAACATACAGCGAGTACTGTTTACATTAATGAATTGTCTGTTTGCATGGAGTTAAGATAATATAGAGGCATTTTTAGTAAAATGCTAGTCTATGGCATACCAGTTGATTTGCACACTGAAATGGATGCCCCGCAGTGTATTGGTTTCCATATACTCTTGAAATGTAAGCCTCAGGATTAATTATTTGCTAAATACTTTGGACTTCCTACATGGCTCCTTGTCAGTTTATGCAAACTATGAATATTGATAATGGGCTACCTTTTGTTAGTATGGCACTTGTGTTTATGTTAATGCTAAATACATTTATCTGAATTGTGCTTTGAATGCTGATATTTTACCAATTATTATGGTGTTTAGTATTGCACACGCTTCTCAACCAATGTAAACATTTTTTTACAGTGCTATGTCAGTATTTATTCAGACATGTCTGCTTTGCATATTAATTTATTTCATTAACTTTTTGTCCGCAGGGAAATAAAAGTATATATTCTTTATCAAATGAAATGTTAGTAAGTGCATAACTCTGTATGAGTGACTCATATGTACATGTGCTTGTGCGTGGGGGTCTGTGTGTGTGTGTGTGTGTGTGTGTGTGTGTGTGTGTGTGTGTGTGTGTGTGTGTGTGTGTGTATGCGTGCATGCGTGCATGAGTGTGTGTGTGTGTGTGTGTGTGTGTGTGTGTGTGTGGTATGGTTAACTTATGCATTAAGTCACTCTTGTAGCTCTCAAAGTGGAATTCTGCATTTCTTTCTGTTTAACATATCCTCTTCCCTTCACTTGCAGTTAACTTCATCATGTTTGCCTCTTTTTTTTTCAAATGTTTAAGGTTTCTAAAACCATGACAGGAATGGACCCCATTCCTGAGTCAAGATACAATTAAAGTTCATGAAATCAGAAGCATAACTAGGGTGGAACAAAGGGGGGAAGCTGCTTGGTTGCAAAGTGTTGGGGGCACGATCAGCAGATCCATTTTTTTTATGCTGTGCTCCTCACACAAATGCTATGGTATGCAGTATAGTAGGATGATATTACATCTTGGCAGGTTCAGTATATCTGAAGCATAAATCTATATCAGTTTAAACCCTTATGGATGGGCATGAGTGTTCACCCCCATTTATGTGTACATTAAAGTCATCCACTGAATAGGTCACACAAAACTTCCAGTCATCCTTTATGACTGCGTCCAGATTTCATCTACAGATGGAGAATACTAGAAGCATAACAATGAGATTTCATATTAAAAAGAAGTAAACAACAGCTTGCTAAACAAATGCCATAAAGCAACACTGTAATTATTTCAGTAATTGCCAAAAGAAGCCGGTTCTCCTTAATATAGCAATCAATTTTGTTTAAATGCAATATGTAAACCAATATTTTTTCTTCATTAATGGTCTGTCAGAATCATTAAACTTCATTAATAAATAACCAAAACTGGAAGTGCACTGAGGTTTATGTCTGCTAATGTGTTTGACTTGCACTAAATACGTTTACAGTGTATAACAAAATTGAATCAATCAAATTCATTTAGTAAGTAACTGTCCATAGATATGCATCTGTTTTACCCAAATATTTGTTTCTGACAATCTGCAAAGCTTAGGAATTACAAGTACAGACTGATATTTAAATCAGAATGGGCATGTATTGGCCATCAATAACTATTACATTATTATGCCGTCTTCCGTTGTTTCATTTAGCTTTGTACTGTTTGGGATATTCAGAGTAAATATTCTTAGTTCTTTATCTTATTCCTAGAAATCTCATTTAATGGAAAAGTTGATATAATCTGCTGCTGTTATTTCTATTGCATTGCCGTAGTAACTTGCAATTTTCTGTGGCAGTTCCATTTCTCCTGGACAACTGCATAGCATACAGCATACCCTTCCTCCCTCCACTTCACTCCATATAAGTGTGTGTGTGTGTGTGTGTGTGTGTGTGTGTGTGTGTGTGTGTGTGTGTATGCGTGTGTGTGTGCATGTATGTACAGTGTGTATATATTTAAAGCAGCGACACCTCACAATATCTTGAAAAATAAATATTTTTTTTGTTCAAACATAAAGTCAAAGTTGCCATAGGAGAAAAAAAACTAGTAATATGTAAAATAAAACAAATAGTTTAGTCTATTAGCCCTACTAGTAGCAATGCTCAGTTTTATACTTCAGTCTATTAGCTGAACTAGCAGCAATATTAATTTTATGTCCCCGTCAAATAAACTCAGGTGACAACAGCCCTAAACGTACTTCAAGGCTCCAAAGAGAAAGTTAGTTTTTATCAGCAATCTTTATGTTGTGCAAATCAGAGTCTCTGCCACCAGGACTTCCACTAATGTTTACAATTTCTCAAGTAAACTTCTAGCTCAGAGCCAAATGTCCTGACCTGTGTTCATCTTCTTCTTCCACATGTATACTCAAGATTCCCCTGGTCTCTCAGCCCAGCAGCTTCTACCATGTTATTCCTGACTTGGCTTTGAGAAGGCACAGGTGCACAAGCAAAACCAACCACCTTGCTAGCTGGTAAATGTTGTTAAAGATACCAGTTTCTGTTTCCTCACTAATTGTGAACTACCTTATATAATTGCTCTATTCCCCCCACCAGACATTATATCCATTTTCCTTAAGCACTATCTCTCCTGAAAAACTTTCTTTATGCCTGTTTTCTGTCAGGCTTCATACTGGTAGAATCACCTCACTGTGGTATATGTGCACCCTAGCTTGAACACACTGGAAGGTCTGTGAGCAATCATCATATTGTCTGTACTGTGGTGGCAAACACAGTGAGATGTTGTTGGATGTGAAAATGAAATGGTTGCTGTAGCACATCTCACCTGTAGATCTTAATGGCATCTTCTTTCTGCTGGTGCAACCACTGCAGTGAAGCATGATCTTTAAATAGTGTAAACTTCCCACCTGGTAAATGGCAACATAGGACCCTAAGGCACATTTAGTAGTCAAGTGTTCTCTTTCTTTTTTGAAATATTTGGTCTCTGTCTTATTCAGTTTTCTGTTTAGATAGCAGATTGCCTGCTTTCTGTTTCCTAATTTCTGAGCTAAAACTGCCACCAGCTGAACCTATGAAGCATCTGTGTATATGAAGAATGGTTTAGCAAAGTCGATATATATCAGAACTTGTTGATAGCACAAACTATATTTAAGATTCTAGAAAGCCTTCTCAGCTTCTAATGCCCACCTGTCTTTAGGTAGCTTTCCTTTGGTGAGGTTTATAATGGGACATTCTGTAGAAGCAGTTTGGGGGATAAACCTCTTATATCTCCTTTGCAATACATAAAAAAGCCCTCACTTTTCATTTAGGGTACTGACGGTTACTTAATTGACTCTATTATTTTTCTTTTGGGGTTTGATCAACTCATTTACAGTTATATGACTTAGATACCACAACTCATTCACCCCTACTTTACTCTTTTGGGCATTTCCAAGTTGATGACTACATCCTCCAAACGATTGCAGCATACAAATGGTTAGTATTCAGTAAATGATCCATTGATCTTTGGAATAGGTCTGGGACTCCAAGGAGGATGAAGGGTAGGACAGTATACAAAAATAACCCATTTGTTCTTAAAAATTCATCTTTCTACTTAACTTTATCAATTTTGTGGGATATGCCGGTGTTCTTTTGTAAGATCCAGGGTAGTTAGAGTTTAAACGGAAAATCTCCGTAGGGGGAGATTTCCATTTACTTCAATGTAGTGCGGTCTCAGAGTGGGTATATTTAAGTAGGGGGGTGTGGGAGATGCAGAGGGGCTTGCCCCCTTGTCTACACACTATTTAGTTTTTTGTTGTTGTTTTATTTAGTAATTTTTAGGTTTCGATGGTTTAAGACTTCGATCACTAAAGTTCGATCTTTAGAGATTCAAAGTTTTAAACCTTTGAGATTATAATATAGACCCATTAGAAACCTAGCCTTCCTAAACTGATCTGCTTACTTATCTGCCCTGTATATAGATTAGCTGTCAAATTTGGGGATACAGTTGAGTGTGCTGAAATCATTACAAAATTAGACAGTACTGTTCATTTTCAGGATTACTAGAACAGGACTGTTTCAACCACTGACTGAATCTTCAGTTATTCCCAATTTTAGCATTCCTTGTATCTCCTATTAGACCAATTCTTTCTGGAATTTGCGTATTCTATATGAACTTAGATTAACTTTTTTCCCCTTGGACTGTTTCTGTATAGTGCTTGGTAAAAGTTGTCTTTTCAGACAACTCAGAAAAGCCATCTTTTGCTGCTCAAAAGTAACCCCTGAATTTCTTGTTTCTGGGGATTTGGGAGAGTGTCATCTACCATCACTTTTCCTCTTTATGATACCTTACCACACTCTCTTGTGCCTGTCTCTAGAGTTTTAAGAGATTTTCATATAACATTTATTCTGTATGACCTTTCTGTGTTAGTCTTACTTTGTAGTCCAGTTCAAGTATTTTTTTTCAGTGGCACCATAAGGTCCCTACTGCTTGGATAGGTGCTTGCTCTTAGTCATAGGGACCAAAACCATGATATGGCTCCCAACTTGAAATTACCTTTTCTGGGCATTCCTATTGTAGAATATTTGCTGGCTAGACTGCAACCTCTTCATGTGCTCCTGCACAACTGGTATCACAATCTTTATTCACTCCTAAAATTCAGTGTAATACTCTAAATAACTCTTAAAATGTGTGCCTTATTCTTCCCACATCTCTTTGAATCTGTCTTATAGTCATCTGGGGTGTCTACCATACACCATTTAAAATGGGCAAATCCTGTAGAGGCTTGAGGCATCTCTTGGACTACAAACATTAAATATGGTACAAGCAAGTCCATGTCTTCCCATCTTTCCCTATGACTTTTTCAACATTGCTTTCAATGTCTTATTAAAATGTTCCACCATATCATCCATTAGGTGTGGTAAAACATACACTGAGTTGCTTCTCTTGAAAACTTTGGCAAAGTTTTCACATGATTTACAGTGTGCCTTGGTCTATTAGGATCACTTTCAGGATATCTACCCTGGAAAATAAACCAGTTCCTTCACAATGACTTTGGAATTAGCTTTCCTGATGGAATAGCTTTAGGAGATCTACTAGTGCAGTCTATCAGTACTAAAATATATCTGTGTCCATCACAGGGTTTGACTAGTGGATCCCCAATATCCATAGTGATTCTCTAGAGAAGAACTGTTATAGTTATTTTAATTAGGGGAGTCCCAACTTCTGGCTAGTAACTGCCCTTTGGCACTCTTGACAACTAACACAATAGTTTTCAATTTCCTTTAAGACATGTGGCCAATAAAAATCTAGCCAGAACCCTCACTTTAGTATTAGCCATACCCAAATGGACCCTCTTTTCAAATGGATATGACCATTTTCATGGCCACCTGTGTAAAAGGTTTAGTTGCTAACAGCTGCCATGTTACCTCATCTCTCACACATGCTCTCTCTCTCTCCTTTGCTACACTATACACCAGTTCATTTTGCAACTCACATTCAGGATAGGCTGGGGGAGGCTATATTCACTCCAGCCTGGATGTGTTCTGTCTAGCATAGCTCAGTGTTTTCATCATTCTACTGGACCTTCTTGAAGCTCAGCTGACTTATATGGAAGCCAGACAAACTCAGTTCCTCCTCTGGTTGCATGCCTCAGGAGGTAGGAGGCTCTGCTTCCTCTCCTACTAGAGTATTATGATAATTTCTATGCCCCACTCTTCTCCAAGAAAAGGTAACTCACTCCAGTGCTCTAAAACACTCTTATCTTTGGTATCCCCCTGACCTGAAACCCCACTAACTGTTTCTCAGGGCCTCTCCATCATAATTATCTTGTCCTGTGATCTCATCCAAACTCTAGTGTCCTGGGATCTTCTTTCATCTTTGGTTGCTTGTTGCCTCTGTACTATTGTGGCAAACTGTAAGGACAGGAGCAGGAGTTATTCCCCTTTCTTGATATGTTTATCCACATTTTTGTCTTCTCAAGGCCCTCTGTTATAACCCTAGTTCTTAAAGTATCACTGTCTCTATGTTTCTTTAATATGGTAGCCTTGCCTGCATCTTGCAAATTGGAGAACTGCTTTTGTTTTCTGTATTAGATGCTGTAACAGATTCCTTAGCATTTATCCATTCCCACTGTTTTCAAACATCCTTAAACAATGGAAAGTCCTTTCCAACAATACAGTCATGAGTGAGATAGGGGACTATGGCTACTCGGTGCAGAATATTACCAAAATTAGTTTATACCTTTACCTGGATACCTGGATTGTGCTTGTCTTCATAGACAGATAACTTCAAGAGACTTTTGTGAGCAGTATTTATTACTACAACTGTATTCTCCATTTGTTAGTGGTTTCATGCTACCAGAGTCTAGCAGCCCCTGTAGCTCTTGCTCATCTACTTTTATCAGGCATTTCATTAATGTTGTAGTACAACAATAACAAAATTTAGTTTTAACAAACCTAATCGTAACTCATTCGCATTCTATGGCCTCTTCACTCCCTCCTGCATCTCTTGTTGCTTGTCTGGCAGCGTCTGGCTTACTTTTCTCAACCTAGTATACAATTTATAATAATATGCTCCAAAATGCCACATTTAAAGTATAAAATAGCAGACATGGTCCACTTCAATTTACTCTCAGTTTTGTCAACTACTTTGACGTGATTTCTTAAATATATTTTCATAACATACTATTAATTCACTAGAGTGGCAAAACTTATGGTATCTCATGACTGCCCTTGACCTGACGTAACATACCAACCTCTTAGTAATTGCTTGAAAAGATCTTTTAAACCAGTCTATAATAACTATTTCCATCATAGTGTCTTTACTCATAAGACATCCAGCTCTAACCACAACTATACAATATACTTAATTTCAAATTGCACTCATCATTTTGTTTCTAAAGAAAATCCAGTTATGAAACATAAGGACATGATTCTCAGAGGGGGCACAATCCCTTTCTATGAGATTCTTTCTTACTTGGACAGAATTGCTACAGTCCAAACTGAGTATGTCTATGAAATCACAGATGGATGCTCTAAGATTTGGCAATATTTGAGCCAAGCTAGAGTGATCCCAACATTCCTTTTTGGCTACTGTCCTAAAAATTACCAGATAGGCTTCAAGGCTTCCCTCAATGCTAAGAGGCTTGAGTGGAGGAGCAGAGCTTGATTAAACTATCAGCTGGGATAATGCTACCATTCCTTCAGCGGTGGTAGCTATTATATGTAGTGGCTGTTTTGCTGTGGTCATTAAATACGTAGTGGCTTCTACACTGGAATACTTTACCAGGGCCTCTAACATACTGTACCTCAGGACTGCAGACTGCCTGTGGGAATACCACAGGAGTAGCAGCACAATATGACACCAGGAAAGTCGAAGAAAAAAATCCTTTAACTCCTCATGGGGAATTGTTCTCACATTTTGGCAGTGACAGATGCCCACTGCATCCACCAGGGGTAATATGCAGCCACTACAGTTTCTTGAAAAATTAGTAGTTTTATTGTCCAAACATAAAGTAAGGCTAACTTTGCCACAGAGAATCAATAAACAAACAAACAACAAATAAAGAGAAACTGCACAACAGGTAAAATAAAACAAACAGTTTATTTTATTAGCCACTCTAATGGCAATGTTCAGGTGCCAAAAACCCCAGAGCTGACAGTACCTAACACCTCGATGTTAAAAATTAGATAAAAAAGAACGTATTTATTGATAGTCATTATGCTGTGCAAATTAGTTTCTCTGTCACCAGGTCTTCTTCTGAATTTTACAGTCTAGCCAAGCAGATTTCCATCTCAGAGCCAAATGCTGTGGCTTCTCCTTGTTCCTCTTTCCACGGGTACACTGCAGATGTCTCTAGATTGTTGATCCAGCTACATTTGTCATATTGTTCCTACATTGGCCTTAGGAAGGCACAGGTACACAAATTAAACCAATTACCTTTCCTACAGGAAACTTTTGTTAAAGGAAACAGTCAATATTTCCTTCTAACTGCAGACTCTCATGCCATAGATCTATTCTCCCTTCAGAAATTATATTCACTTACTTTTAAGCACTGTTTCTCCAATAAATACTTTTTATTCCTCCTAGGTTTTGTATTAGTCGGAAATACCACACAGTGTTCACAATGTTACATATGCTATAATGTATAGTTATGTGTGTGTGTGTGTGTGTGTGTGTGTGTGTGTGTGTGTGTGTGTGTGTGTGTGTGCAAGTGTGTGTGTGTGTGTATATATATATATATATATATATATATATATATATATATATATGGATTCCTATTACAAGAACGAAAGTTCACTACTTCTAACTTGTAATAGGAAGCCTCACTTCTGCGAAAGTTCACGTTAATGAAAGTGAACTTTTGCGTAAGTGCACTTCACCAGAAACACCGCAGCACAGTGGTGGACATAAAAAACAAGCTATGTCCTCCACTATGGAGTGATAGTCACGGACCTTAACTATCCCCTTACCCTAACCCATGCCCTAACCCTAAGGTTCGTGACTATTGCACCATAGTGGAGGACATTGCTATATCCTTCACTGCTCTGCAGTCATCATAGAACTTAGGGTTAGGGCACAGGTCATGGTAAGGGGATAGCCCTACAGGCTATCCCCTTACTATGACCTGTGCCCTAACCCTAATGTCCGTGAGTACTGCACGGAAGTTCAGTACAACACCCGTTCATTGTACGGAACTTCGCGTAAGTGCATTTTCGATTAAGTGCACTTTCGCTGCAGTGAGCATTCCATGCACTATTTTGAATTAGTGAAAATTCGATCTAGTGTATGGAACCCATATATATATATATATACACATATACACACATAGTTGTAGTCAAATAGCTGAGCATTCTGAGTGGATGTAAAAAGCAGTGACTGTATATATATATATATATATATATATATATATATATGAGTGAATGCTTATTTGTGTGAATCATATATGGCTGAATTAAAGTTTTTTATACTGTAGGTATGTAGGAGCATGCAGGAAATGAATGTCTGACAGAAAGGTTGATGGATGTGAAGGTGTGTGACATGGAGTTATATTAGGTAACTTGAATGTGTGAGTGCTCCCTGCATCAATGACGGACAGTGAACACAAACAGACACCATAAACAAAATAATACTACTGCTTTTGGCTGGGCTACATCAACCTTTGTTAAACTCAATTAAGAAAATGTTCAAGGTCATCTGTATGCCTGAGTTTTTCATAGCTCTCTTATAAATGTTTTGTACCTGGTCTAGGTATGCCTTAAAAAAGAATGGATGTGTGTCACAGTTAACTTTGCAGTGTTTGAAAATCACCGGTAACAGAGCAGCATTATTAACTTGGTTCCCTCTCCACAAGCATACCATTCTTCACAGCAGCTAACTATAATGAAATGAAAAATCCTATGTTTTGTGTTCTGTACCTTAACGCCATCTCCAAAATAACTCTTACCTTGCCTCACTCCATAAGGACACCTTACTACATATCCAAAGCATGTGACAATAATAATGTAGGTCTTCTGTTATATGACCAATGTAGGGAAGGATAAGCAGGATTTATATTGTTTCATCTTTGAAGGGAACATTCCCCGCCTGTGTTATACACCTTGGTTGATCCTTAAATAGTCAACAAATTTAATTAAATAAATACATTTTTGCACAGGGATGGACAAAACATTGACGCATTGTATGCGGTGTATGTGCATATAGCCCACGTTTTAGAATGCTGACCTTTATTGAGGAATGGATGCAAAGTGTAGCATGACAAATGCATGGCCGAAGAATGTCAATTTGCATTTTATAAGGGGCTGGTGTTTTACCTTGTACTTGTCTAGTACAGTCCCTCAACACATCTGTACCTCTGCCTCCATACCCAACAATGGTGTCTAATTAATATCTTCCCCATTGCCTAATGGTCCTGTCCAGCTACTACAGCTCACACATTGACATAATTCACAAATAAATGCGTTGTGCCTAGATGTGACTCATCCAGGAATAAATCACTCTAGCACCTCTAAACCTTCCTTGATGTGGAGAAACAGTAAACAACTGGGACAGTTTTTGCAAAGTCATTATGGTCGGTCAACAGCTGAGAGTCAACTGCATCTACAATGACTGTAACTGTACAACAAGAACAATTGTAGAATATGGAGGGCACCAGGAATATGGGGGATTCACATTAATTTAACTGCTGTACAAAGTAAAAAGTTGCCTTGTAGCAAATAAGAAACAACCACCAGTATATCCAACAAATGTATTAAAACTCTGACATCTCGGCCAAAGCCTTCAAGGAGTATAACACAACGTAAAAAAATTGCCCCATAGATACACATACAAATGCATCAATTAAACAATTAAAGAAATACTCTCCAATTACATTCTTTATTTACTCCCCTTGGAGACAGGGTGTCAAATTTTAAAATGTAAGTAGATTATTTTAAAAGCAACTGTTTCTTAATAAAGGAACCATTAAATCTAGATATTTGTATTTTTTCCAAAACAGTACCTTGTAGCCCTTTACTTTCTCCATCATGAAACAAACTAAAATGTCCAGCTATAGACCTCTCTGCTTTTTTATTAACAATATCCCTCACATGCTCTAAAATTCTAGTTTTAAAACACCTTTTTGTTTCTCCAATATAGAATTTGTTGCAAGGACATCTCAAGACGTATATAACACCTTCAGTATTACAAGTGAAATAACCACAAGTTCTAAAAGAAGCATTGTTAATTCTAGGGAAAGTTTTTATCACATACTTGCAAGCTTCGCACTTGCCAATAGCAAATGTGCCACACATTGTCAAACTACATGGTATATTATGAGATGGAATGCTGAATTTACCTCTTACCAAAAAATTCTGTATACTTTTTCCTTTTCTGTGGGAAAATACTAGTTCTTTATTCAACCACTCTGAAGCATCCCTTAAATATGTCAAATATTTCCAGAAATATCTAACTTGATCTATTATTTTGAACTAAGGCAAGTATATACTGTAACAAAATATATATTTCCATTTATCTCTTTCTAGATTCTAGACTAGATTCCTAGATTAGTACTAAGCTAACTGCCCTTGTGAGCCATTTTAAGCTTAGCCAATTATCCCTTGTGAGACTCAAACGCTGCACCTTGTGTTTGTAAGGCAAACACCTTAACCATTAGGCCACCCTCCCACCCTAATATATTGGCTATCCTAATATCTTTTCTGGTATCCATTAATTCTCTGTATAAATTTCTGCCAACTATCATATATTGTCTTCACATCATAACCCCTATTTTTAAACATGTCTATAGTTTTATCTAGTTATTGTTTGAGATACTCTTCAGTGTTACATAGCTTAGACAAACACAATAATTCACCAAAAGGAATAGCTTGTATCATATGGGGTAGATGTCAACTTTGACCATACAAAAATTGTGTACCTTCCTGAAATTTCTTATGAACTGAAGTTTTTAAAATATTCTCATCTGAAATATCTACTATGACAGCTAGAAAAGGGACACAAGCCCCAATCTTCAAACTGTCAAATTTTAACTCAAACCTATTGTTTTGTAAGTCAGCTATAAATTCGACTAATTCTTTTCCACCCTCAACTAAAAAAATAAGATTGTCAATAAATCTGTAATATTTGACAACATATTTGTGAAACAAAGTATTTCTATATAAGTATTCCCTTTCAAATAGACCCATACTGAGGTTGGCATACATGGGGGCCAAAGCTGCCCCCATGGCAGTGCCTAGTTTATGATGGTATAACTCATTATTAAATTAAAAAAAAAAATCTTTGTTAGATAAAAACAGACAAGCTCTATATATTCTTTCCAAAAAAATCACATCACAAATATATGAAGGCAATGTGCAAACTTTGGCAAGCAAGTAACTGTGAAGAAATTGTCCTATTTTATTTAAGAAATAATTACATCCTAAAACTATAGGTCTACCTGAAGGTTGTCTGAAGTCCTTGTGTAATTTAGGAAGGCAATAGAAGTAGGCCATTTTACAATTTTCTACATTAAACTTTTTTTGATGTCTTCCTCAGAAAAATAACCTAATCTATAGCCCTTGTGTAACTGATTTTCATAACTTTTTCTTTAATTGTTTAATTGTTTAAGTGATGAATTTGTATATGTATATATGGGACAAGTTTTTTACATTGTGTTACACTCCTTGAAATCTTTGGCTGAGACGTCAGTGATTTATTAAATTTGTTGGATATACTGGTGGTTGATTCACATTAGTTTACCTAGTGATTAGCAGATTCAGTGGGTGCAATGTGAAAAGAGAAGCATTGTTAGATTATGGGACAGGGAAGGTCAAAGGATTAGGGCAGATGAAGAATGATTTCAAACTCTAGTGCATTCATTAAGACTAGTGGAGTGACATATTGGTTTTCACCTTCCATTTATTGTTGAGTCTTAGGGTACATTAGATCACTTCCATGTCCATGACTGTATCCCTCATTTTTTTGTTTATCTATTTTTCCATTATATTTACTTTTACTTTTAGAAACAATAGAGCAGAAAAGCTGAGCTGAGAAAAGTGTATTCAGGCTAAGGAAGAGGTAAGGAAGGAGGTGTGAACAGTGAGGTGCATATATCACAACTGGTAAACAGGTAAGAAAGGCAACTATAGATAACTGGAATGAAGGAACCTTACAAAAATCCCAAATACAACTAAATTAGCACTAGAAGGCATTTCCACATACATTACAACAGGCCACTAAAAGTGGACAGTTACATAAAAGTAAAACATTTGGCATTACTACTGTCTGATATATATTATAGTCCTACATTTCAGCTTAACCTTTGGGGAATAACTTGGGTGAGACCCTTTGGAATGATTAGACAGATCTTCTATAGTTCACTTTAGTTACTTGAGTTGACATGTTCTAGTTATATATGTCTTTTTTTTCTTGTTATTTATTTAAATTTGTTTACCAGGGTTGGGCACTGATCAATTCTGCCCAATTTCAGTATCAGCCAAGAGTAAAAACCTGACCAGAAATGCAAACCAGACAAGAAGACAATAATACATAAATGACAATAAAATAGTGCAATGGTAGAGTAATGCTTAGGATACATAGGAAAGACAGTTGTATTACTTTATAATATATGCAAACATTTTAAAACATTTGAGAAATTAAATTATATTAAGAGATATGAAAATGAATAAAGGATCTCTGTGGTTGTGTTAAAGTGTAAAAGACTTAAATAGACTTAAGGTGATATGACTTGAGGGGTAAAATGGACATTCTGCTTAGCTAAATGTGACTTTAGAAGAGAACAGAACTAGGAATAAGAGGATGAGTCAATAATATCACTTGTGAGGACCTCCCACAGTCTGGGCCTGAGAGCTAAGAGTGCATGGTCAGTAATAAGCAGCTTGGATGGAGTGCAGGATTTGTGTTTTAGGGCCTGAATGGTTCAAGATTTTTATGTTGTATGTGGGGGTATGTCTTACTAATTTTGAGGTTAAGGTGTGAGACTATATTCATGGATGATTTTGAACAGCTGTGGTTTGGTTAACTGGCCACAGTTTTTCCTTTTTCGTGTTATACAGTGACGTTCCTTTCTTGGGCAGTGTGTAATAAACCAACACATTTTGTTTCCTGTTGTTTGAATAGTGGTGGTGTTTTTAGAAAATGCTGCTGATACAAAAGTAAAGCTGAATTTCAGTTGAGGGAGTATGATTCCTTTCCCTATTGTAGATCCAGTGAATAGTGAGAGAAAAGGGGATTTGTTTTTTACCCAGAAAAGCAGAGGGTTAAGTTTTACCATGTATTATCAAGATGCAGGCAAAAGTTGAATGAAGCGTCTAACCAGAGACCAAGATACTTGAAAGAGCAGACTTACTCTAAGGGATGGTTGTTGTGATCATAGATTGTTAAAATTTTCTTGGAACTGCTGACTTTTTGTTTAGTACATAAAGCATAGATTTATTTTTGGATGTATTTAGTATGAGGTTTTTAGTAGTAACTGACCGGCTGAAGAGACTGAAGTCAGGTTGTAGATCTTGTTGTAAGGTAGTGAGGGAGTGGTTTAAGTGGTAGAGGACCATGTTATCTGCGTATGGGTGGAGAGGAAGGTAAGAAAGATCAAGCTGAAGTTTATTCATATATGTTGAGAACA